>NW_027689715.1:0-361 GCF_054177405.1 Leptonychotes weddellii | reverse complement strand
TTCTGCCCGTCCCCAGGAGGGAACCAGGTGTGGCTACCTTGTCGCAGGTACGTCCCCAGGGCTGAGGTGGGAGCTACTTGGGAGCAACGACCCTTCCTGTCTGGGAAGGACTCAGCTCACTGGAGAGTGTAGAGGGGGTGGGGGCAGGGCAGAGAGAGAGCAAGGGCAGGAGAAGATTCCTGAAGAACAGAAAGAGGCACGTTCACGGATGCCCAGGGGAGGTGCCGGAGGGCAGAGCGTGGCTGTGAGGTCCCCACGTCTGCAGGGGGGAGCCCTTGGATCCCGCAGGGGGCTGACTTGCCGAGAATGGTGTGAGCTGTTTCTCCTTCTGTGGAGTTGGGTCTGGCCGTGGCTCTGGGCC
>NW_027689714.1:0-361 GCF_054177405.1 Leptonychotes weddellii | reverse complement strand
TGCTTCTTCCTCTCTTCCCCACTCGTGCTCTGTCTTGCTATCTCTGTCGTTATCTCTGTCTCTCTCTCTCTCAAATAAATAAAATCCTTTTTAAAAATAAAATTGGGTTAATAACAATATCTGCTACCAAAAAAAAGTTGACATCAGAGGAAAATAAGAAATATAATGTGGGGGCGCCTGGGTGGCTCAGTCATTAAGCATCTGCCTTCGGCTCAGGTCAGGATCCCAGGGTCCTGGGATCGAGCCCCGCATTGGGCTCCCTGCTCAGCGGGAAGCCTGCTTCTCCCTCTCTCACTCCCCCTGCTTGTGTTCCCTCTCTTGCTGTGTCTCTCTCTGTCAAATAAATAAATAAAAAATCTTT
>NW_027689713.1:0-361 GCF_054177405.1 Leptonychotes weddellii | reverse complement strand
TGGGGTGGGTAGGTGTACTAAACACATTTGATGGATATCAGGATGGAACCCCATCATAAATCGAGGAAGACCTGTAGTCATATTCACCTGTACACATACATCACTTCCATTCACATTCCACTGACAATTACTGGGCATTAGGCTACATGTTGCATCAAACTCGGAAATGAATCGGTTCTAGCAATTTTTAGTGGAGTCTCTCAGGTTTTCTACAGTATCATGTCATCTGCAAACAGTGAAAGTTTTACTTCTTCCCTACCAGTTTGGATTCCTTTGATTTCTTTTTGTTGTCTGATTGCTGTGGCTAGGACTTCCAGTACTATGTTGAATAGAAGTGGTGAAGAGTGGACATCTTTGTCTT
>NW_027689712.1:0-361 GCF_054177405.1 Leptonychotes weddellii | reverse complement strand
GTCCAGTCCGGGTCAGCTCTGGCCACTGACTGCTTCTGATGTTCAAGCGGTGAAGGGTCTCAGCTCTGTTCAGAGACCAGCGGGGCAGAGCCTTCAGCAGCAGAGGCCTTTTCTAAGTGGTCAGACATGCAGGGGTCAGTGTCTGGAGAACCTGACAGTTTACTCAAAAACCCTCCCCTTTTTAAAGGGATTGACTCGGTGTTGGGCCCCTGCAGCCCTGCTCTGCCTCTGCTTGGGATCAGCTCTGGGGTGTCGTCAGCTGGTGCTGGTCTCTGCGATAATGTCTCGTGGCTGCAGTGCCCTTAAATGCTGGCGTCCTTGCTTGACGTGAGAGACTCCATCTTGCCCTCTACAGGCTTTT
>NW_027689711.1:0-361 GCF_054177405.1 Leptonychotes weddellii | reverse complement strand
TCAACTGATACCACAGAAATACAAAGAATCAGAAAACTACTATAAACAAACACATGCAAATTAAATAACTTACAGGAAATGGATAATTCCTAGAAACCTACAACTTAACAAGACTGAATCAGATAGATAGATAGATGATAGATTATAATAGATAGATGATAGATAGATAGATGATAGATAGATGATAGATATTGGTGTATATATAGTCATACATATACTACATATATAATAATAGTAACTAATGAACAATCTGAAAGAGAAATTAAGAAAGCAATCCCATTTATAATAGTATCAAAGACAATAAAATGTTTAGGAATAAATTTAACTAAGGAGATGAAAGACCTATACACTGAAAACTATA
>NW_027689710.1:0-6958 GCF_054177405.1 Leptonychotes weddellii | reverse complement strand
TTTGTGTTTGCAAATTCCTTTAGTTTTTGTTTGTCCTGGAAGCTTTTTATCTCTCCTTCAATTTTCAATGACAGCCTAGCTGGATAGAGTATTCTTGGCTGCATATTTTTCTCATTTAGTGCTCTGAATATATCATGCCAGTCCTTTCTGGCCTGCCAGGTCTCTGTGGATAGGTCTGTTGCCAATCTAATGTTTCTACTATTGTAGGTTACAGATCTCTTATCCTGAGGTGCTTTCAGGATTTTCTCTTTGTCTCTAAGATTCGTAAGTTTTACTATTAGATGATGGGGTGTTGACCTATTTTTATTGATTTTGAGAGGGGTTCTCTGTGCCTCCTGGATTTTGATGCCTATTTTCTTCCTAGAATTAGGGAAGTTCTCTTCTATAATTTGCTCCAGTATACCTTCTGCCCCTCTCTCTCTTTCTTCTTTTTCTGGGATCCCAATTATTCTAATATTGTTTCATCTTATGTTATCACTTATCTCTCAAATTCTGCCCTCCTGATCCAGTAGTTGTTCATCTGTCTTTTTCTCAGCTTCTTTATTTTGCATCAGTTGGTCTTCTATATCACTAATTCTTCCTTCTGCCTCATTTATCCTAGCAGTTAGAGCCTCCATTTTTGATTGCACCTCATTAATAGCCTTTTTGATTTCAACTTGGTTAGATTTTAGTTCTTTTATTTCTCCAGAAAGGGTTTCTCTAATATCTTCCATGCTTTTTTCAAGCCCAGCTAGTATCTTTAAAATCATCATTCTGAACTCTAGTTCCGACATTTTACTAATGTCCGTAATGATTAGGTCCCTCGCAGTTGGTACTGACTCTTGTTCTTTTTTTTGAGGTGATTTTTTTCCATCTTGTCATTTTTCCCAGAGGAGAATAGATGAATGAGAGAACAAAATGCTAACAGGTAACAACGACCCCAGAAAAATATACACTAAAGAAATCAGAAGAGACCTGAAACTGGGGGGAAAGAATGGGAAAGAAAGAAAAAAGAGAGAAAAGAAGACTATGATCAAATATGATCAGGTTCATGCATCGATCAGTGCCAGACACTAGATTTTGGGCATATTTTGGTCTGTTAGAAGAAACTGTATCCCAAAATTTTAAAGAGAGTACAACTTATATATATACTAAAAATAAGGTTAACTACTATGAAGGGATAGAATATGACTCTAAAAATGAAAAATAAAAAAAGATTTTTAAAAAAGGGATTGAGAAGATATTGGTTGAAAAAGGGAAAAAGAAAAATTCAAAAAAAAAAAGAAAATTAAAAAAATTAACTTTGAAAGACTAAAGAATCAGGGGGAAAAAAGCCATGAATGCTATGTGCTGTATTCCCCTAGGGCTGGAGTTCTGCCGTTCTCATTGAGCGGTAAACTTGGTCTTGGCTGGCTGTTCTTGCTGATCTTCTGTGGGTGGGGCCTTTCACCGTCGTTCTCAAATGTCTTTGCCGGAGGCAGAATTGCCCTGCCCTTGCTGGGGCTGTGCTAAGTAATCTGCTCGGGTTTGCTCTCGGGAGCTTTTGTTCCCTGCAAACTTTCCATACAGCTTTGGTGGATGAGAGTGAAAATGGCGGCCTCCCAATCTCTGCGCTAGAGAAGCTGAGAATGCGGGGCCCTGCTCCTCAGTGCGCCCCCAGAGAAAAGCATTCAATCATTCCCATCTCCCTGGTTTCTGGCCGCACTCCTTACTCACCTGGCCTGTGACCAAGTGTTTCTATCTCTGGCACATGACCCGGTGTGGAGTTCCCAAACCCAGCAGATCCCTGTGGTGCACTCCCATGCCACTTCTCCCGGGGAGGAAGGGGAGGCTCCCCGGGTCTGCTGCTTGTTGGGTCCCTGCTGGTAGAGCAGTGGCCTGACTGTGCTGTGGATCACAGTTTATGGCAACCCCGAGCTTCCCTGCTCTGATACCTGGGAGCTCTGCCGCACTCAGGCACCCCCACTCTTCCTGTGACCCTGATGGTCCTGAGACCACACTGTCTCAGCGAGGGTTCCACCCCCCGCTTAGCTACTGGAGCGACGTCCCTCAGCAGAGCAGATTTCCAAAAGTTCTGATTTTGTGCTCCACTGTCTATCACTTGCTGGTAGTGGCTGATGGAGGCCCCCTCCCCCGCTGTCTATCTTCCCAAATATGACCTCGAATTCACTTCTCCACACATCCTACCTTCCAGAAAGTGGTCGCTTTTCTGTTCAGAGAGTTGCTGCTATTCTTTTCTTCGATCTCCTGGTGAGTTCGTAGGTGTTCAGAATGGTTTGATCCCTATCTAGCTGAATTCCTGGGACCAGACAAAATTTAGGTCTCCTACTCCTCTGCCATCTTGCTCCTCCCCTGATTTCCTTCATTTTTATGGATGAATTATATTCCATTATACACACACACACACACACACACCACATTTTCTTTATCCATTCATCCATTGATGTACACTTAGGTTGTTTCTTTCCATGCCTTGGCTATTGTAAATAATGCTGCAGTGGACATGGGGCATACAGGTATCTTTTTAAGATAGTAATTTTGTTTCTTTCAGATAATCAGAAGTGGAATTGCTGTATTGTACGGTAGTACTATTTAAATTTTTTGAGGAACCTCTTTATTGTTGTCTATAGTGTGTATACCAATTGCAGTTCCAGCAAGAGTGTACAAGGGTTCCCTTTTTTCCATATCTTCACCAATACTTGTTATTTTTAGTCTTTTTGGATGATAGCCATTCTAATAAGTATAAGGTAGTGTCTCATTGTGGTTTTGATTTGCATTTCCCTGATGATTAGTGATTTTGAGAACATTTTCATGTACCTGTTGGCCATTTGTATATCTTTAGAAAGATGTCTATTTAATTCCTCTTCCCATTTTTAATCAGATTATTTGTTTTATCTTATTGAGTTTTATTAATTCTTCATATATTTTGGATATTAATCCCTTACCAGACATATGATTTGCAAATATTTTTCCATTTTGTATGTTATATTTTCATTTTGTTGATGG
This sequence comes from Leptonychotes weddellii, assembly GCF_054177405.1. Lineage (NCBI taxonomy): Eukaryota > Metazoa > Chordata > Mammalia > Carnivora > Phocidae > Leptonychotes > Leptonychotes weddellii. The sequence goes on along the minus strand of NW_027689710.1, from coordinate 3,973 downwards.
TTTTCTATGCTGTGAAAAAGCTTTTTATGTAGTCCCAGTTCTTCATTTTTGCTTTGTTGTCCTTGTTTTTGGTGTCAGATCCGAAAAAATCATCACCAATGTCAATGTTAATGAACTTACCAGCTATGTTCTCTTCTATGAGTTTTATGGTTTCAGGTATTACATTCAAGTCTCATACCATTTTGAGTTAATTTTTTTTTATGATGTAAGATAGTGGTCCAGTTTCATTGGTTGCCTATTGTTCAGTTTTCCTAACACCATTTATTGAAGAGACAGTCCTTCCCCATTGTATATTCTTGGCTGCTTTGTTGTAAATTAATTAACCATACATGCATGCGTTTATTTCTAGGCTCTCTATTCTGTTCCACTTATCTGTGTGTGTGATTTTATGTCAATATCATACTCTTTTCATTACTATAGCTTTGTAATATAGTTTGAAATCAGGAAGTGTGATGCCTCCAGCTTTGTTCTTCTTTCTCAAGATTTCTTTGGCTACTTGAGGTCTTTTGTAGTTCCATACAAATTTTAGGATGGTTTGTTCTATTTCTGTGAAAATATCATTGGAATTTTGATAAGGATTTCATTGAATCTGTAGATCACATTGGATTGTATGGACATTTTAACAATATTAATTTTTCTAATCCATAAGCATGACATATATGTGTATTTGTGTCTTCAATTTCTTGCATCAGTGTCATAATTTTCAATTATAAGTCTTTCACCTCCTTGGTTAAATTTATTCCTGGTATTTTATTTTATTTACAAACTTTTTTTTTTAGTGTAGTTGACACATAATATTATATTAGTTTCAGGTTTATAACATAGTGATTTGAAAAGTTTATATGATATGCTATGCTAACCATGAGTATAGCTACCATACACCATACAATGCTATTACAATATCATTGACTATTGACTATATTCCTTATGTCGTGCCCTTTATTCCCTTTATTAGTTCTATAACTTGAAGACAGGCTTCTATTTATTTTGTTCTTTTTAATGCAATTACAGATAGGATTGTTTTCTTAATTTCTCTTTCTGATAGTTTGTGATTATAGAAACACAACTGATTTTTGGATGTTGATTTTGTATTGTGCAATTTTACTGAATCCACTTATTAGTTCTAAGAGCTTTTTGGTGAATCTTCAGTGTTTTCTCTATATAAGATCATGTCACTTGCAAATAGATATAATTTTACTTCTTCTCTCTAACTTCAATCCTTTTATTTCTTTTTCTTGCCTTGTTACTTTGGCTAAGACTTCTAGTACCATATGAAATAAAAATGGTGAGAGTAAGCACACTTGTCTTGTTCCTGATATGAAGAGAAAAGCTTTCAGCTTCCCTTCATTGAGTATGATGTTAGTTATGGGTTTGTCATATATGGCCTTTAATATGTCAAAGTACGTTCCCTCTATACCCACTTTGTTGAGGATTTTTATCATAAATGATGTTTAATTTTGTCAAACGCTTTTTCTGCATTTTTTTAGATAATCATATGTTTTTTCCCTTTATTTTGTTAAAATAATGTTGTCACATTTATGGATTTACAGATGTTGAACCATCCTTTCATCCCTGAAATAGATCCCACTTGAACATGGCGTATTATCCTTTTAATGTATTGTTGAATTTGGTTTGCTGAAATTTTGTTGAGGACTTTTGCATCTATGCTCATCAGGGTTATTGGCTGGTAATTTTCTTTTCTTGTAGCATCTGTCTCTGTCTGGTTTTGGTATCAGGGTGATGGTGACCTCATAAAATGAGTTTGGAAGTATTTCTTCCTCTTCTATTTTTTGGAAGAGTTTGGAAACAATTAACATTAATTCTTCTTTAAATGTTTGGTAGGATTAACCAGTAAAGCCATGTGGTTTTGGATTTTTGTTTGTTGGATTATTGATTCAAACTCCTTACTAGTAATTGGCTTACTCAATTTTCTATTTCTTCCTGATTGAGTCTTGATAGGTTGTATATTTCTAGGAATTTATCCATTTCTTCAAGATTGTCCAATTTGTTGGTGTAAAATTATTCATAGTAGTCACTTATGATGCTTTGTATTTCTGTGGTATCAGTTGTAACATCACAAAGCCATTTTAATGTACACAGTGTCAGGCTAAGTATAAGGGTGAATGATTTTGGTTCTCATTGCTGGATATGTTGAAAGAGAGCTGAATTTTTGGGAGTCAGTAATACTGGGTTGAAGTCTTGGCTCTGTTTCTAACATACTGTATGACTTTGGGAAGCACAATATACTTTTTGAGCCTCAGTTGGTTTTTAATCCAACTCAGACATGTAAAAATTCTTAAGTTGGATGGCAAAATCCTTAAGGGCCATTCTAGCACTATAACTCTGTGACTCTGAATCTATTCTTGTTCATATAAAAATTGAGAGTCTAGAGCTGAATTTAAAGATAAGAAAATAATTTCAATTGGTCTATACCATGATTTTGAAAAGGCTTAATGACACACAAGCTTCTCTACTACTAAAGTCAGTCATTTTTGCCAGATGGAAATTCTAGAAACAAAACACAGGAAGAAGGTTCTCTCTCTAAAAAAAGTGGCCATTGAAAAACCACAAAGAGGGTGCATGGGTGGCTCAGTCATTTAAGTGTCTGACTTCAGCTTGGGTCATGATCTCAGGGTCCTGAGATTGAGCCTGGTGTTGGGCTCTCTACTTGGTGGGGTGTCTGCTCGTCCCTCTCCCTCAGCTCAACCACCCACTTGTGCTCTCTCTCTCTCAGGTAAATAGATATAATCTCTAAAAAAAAAAAAAAGGAAAGGTGACAAGGTCAAACAATTTAAACAGGATGGACAAATACCAATATGCCTTTTAGATGCAGTAGTTCTAATGCTTAATTAAACCAATTAGCTTGGAGAAGGGGCAAAATGAAGAATAAACTATTAAAATTGATTCTGTAGAAAAATTGTTAATAATCCAGAAAAACATCCATGCTATACTGTTAAATGAAAAAAAAACTGGTAATAAAACAATAAGTGGTTTATAGTTATAGTTTGTCTAAAAATATTTAAGTATATACAACTTTTCAGAACAAAAGACAAAGTACAAAAAGTAAAATATATATTAATATGATTATGTTAGTTTTAATTTCTTCTTTGGCCTTTCTACAATTTTCAATATTCCACAGTGAACACAACTGAATTTTTATTCATATAAACCAATGTATATTATGAATATATTGGCTTGTATGAATAAAAAAATTTATTTGAGTAATGTTGTCACACAATATTACATTAGGTTCAGGTGAACAACATAATGATTCAAATTCTCTATATGTTATACTAGGCTCACCACAAGTGTAGCTACCATCGGTCACCATACAGTGCTATTACAAAATTATTGATTATATTCCCTATGCTGTGCCATTTATTCCTGTGACTTATTCATTCCATAACTGGAAACCAGTATCTCTTACACCCCATCACCATTTTGCCCATCCTCCCACCCCTTTCTCTCTGATAACCATCAGTTTGTCCTCTGTATTTATAGGTCTGATTCTGCTTTTTGTTTATTCCTCTGTTTTATTTTTTAGATTCCACATGAGTGAAATGAATTTTTATTCGTACAAGCCAATATATTCTTTTTTTTTTTTACATTTTTTTCTGTTTTTTTTTCTTATGTTATATTAGTCACGATATATTACATCATTAGTTTTTGATGTAGTGTTCCATGATTCATTGTTTAGTATAACACCCAGTGCTCCATGCAGAACATGCCCTCTTTAATGCCCATCACCAGGCAAACCCATCCTCCCACCCCCCTCCCCTCTAGAACCCTCAGTTTGTTTTTCAGATTCCACAGTCTCTCATGCTTCATCTCCCCCTCCAATTTCCCCCCGTTCATTCTTCCCCTCCTGCTATCTTCTTCTTCTTCTTTTTTTTTTTTTAACATAAAATGTATTATTTGCTTCAGAGGTACAGATCAGTCTTGCACAATTCACAGCGCTCACCATAGCACATAC
>NW_027689709.1:0-361 GCF_054177405.1 Leptonychotes weddellii | reverse complement strand
GGTGGTAGAGAACTTTAAGTACTTCCCAGTGTTAAATGTGACTTGATAACCACTGTATGTTCATATTTTATTTATAGTTGGCTGTAGAGATGATCTTATACAACTCAATCTTAAAATAATGAGCCTAACTTAATTGGTAGGTTTCTGAGGTAGTGTCTGCAGGTGGAAATGGTTATTACGTATCAAAATCACACACACACACACACACACACACACAACCCAAACACACACACATATATACACACACACACACAAATATATAGTTGTTTGGTTATACAAAATAAATGTGAATGCAAACTGAAAACCAATAGGAAAAAGACTCTCAATTCTGAAAGTGGTAATTTTTAAATTTCATATTTTA
>NW_027689708.1:0-361 GCF_054177405.1 Leptonychotes weddellii | reverse complement strand
ACAAGCAGTGGGGAGGGGCAGAGGAGGAGGAAGAGAGAATCTTAAGCAGGCTTCATGCCCAATGTGGAGCCCAACATGGGGCTCGATCTCACAACCCTGAGATCATGATCTGAGCCAAAATCAAGAGTTGGACACTTAACTAACTGAGGCACTCGCACCCTTTAATTTCAGTTATTGTATTTTCAACTCTAGAATCTCTATTTGGTTCTTTGAAAATGATTTCTATCTTAATCATTTCACAATATATGGAAGTCAGGCCATTCTTTTTTTAAAATTTTTTATTGTTATGTTAATCACCATACATTACATCATTAGTTTTAGATGTAGTGTTCCATGATTCATTGTTTGTGCATAACACCCA
>NW_027689707.1:0-361 GCF_054177405.1 Leptonychotes weddellii | reverse complement strand
CCCTCTTTTCATCTTGTAAAAGTGAAACTCTGTACCCATTAAATACTAACTCCCCATTCCCTCCATCCCCCAGCCCCTGGTAAGCGCCAATCTACTTTCTGTCTCTGTGAATTTAACTACTCCAGGTAACTTACATAAATGGAATCACAATATTTGCCCTTTTGTGACTGGCTTATTTCATTCAGTATAATGTCTTCAAGGTTCACACATGTAGCATGTGTTAGGCTTTCCTCCCTTTTTAGGGATGAATAATATTCCATTGTACGTATACACTATGTTTTGTTCATCCGTTCTTCCATCAGTGGACACTTGGAGTTCTTCTACATTTTGGCTACTGTGAATAATGCTGCTATAAACACTG
>NW_027689706.1:0-361 GCF_054177405.1 Leptonychotes weddellii | reverse complement strand
AGTCAGTGATATGGGCAGCCAAGTAGGGGGGACGCTGACAGATAATATGTGGAGAGAGAGGGACGCCTGGGTGGCTCAGTTGGTTAAGCGACTGCCTTCGGCTCAGGTCATGATCCTGGAGTCCCGGGATCGAGTCCCGCATCGGGCTCCCTGCTCAGCAGGGAGCCCGCTTCTCCCTCTGACCCTCCTCCCTCTCATGCTCTCTGTCTCTCATTCTCTCTCTCTCAAATAAATAAATAAAATCTTAAAAAAAAAAAAAGATTGTGGTAAAGGTCAAATGCCATGATAGATGCATAACCACCCCATAAATATAATTGGATGCAGTAATTATTTTTAATTATCTAGACAATTAACTCTACTA
>NW_027689705.1:0-361 GCF_054177405.1 Leptonychotes weddellii | reverse complement strand
AACTTCCAGTGATTCAAAACATAATACATATCTTTCTAGATTAATATTTTCACAATTTTATTTTTTTACCAACTTTTACCTTTTCCTACATTTATTCAGATCTGTGCAATGTCAAAACCCATGTTTTTTCCACTGTTCCATGTAACAGGCTTGCCTTTAAGAAAAAAATGTTAGGGCGCCTGGGTGGCTCAGATGGTTATGCGTCTGCCTTCGGCTCAGGTCATGATCCTGGAGTCCTGGGATCGAGTCCCGCATCGGGCTCCCTGCTCAGCGGGGAGTCTGCTTCTCCTCCCTCTGACCCTCCTCCCTCTCCTGCTCTCTCTCTCGTTCTCTCTCTCTCAAATAAATAAATAAAATCTTT
>NW_027689704.1:0-361 GCF_054177405.1 Leptonychotes weddellii | reverse complement strand
AAAAAAAATTAGAATATAAACCATTGAGCATGTTGTGTGATAAACTGAGAATTTGGGGATGAATTAGGTATAGGGTTTAGTAATCTGGTAATCTAAGAAAAGAATGCTGGTCAGTAATTTGAAATAAAATGTCACTAGCAACAAATCTTTGTTGAGAACCTGCTATTAGGAGGGTCTTATGCTACTCTGTCACTCATTCCTCTGTGTCAGTTCCAGTGGGAGCTCTGTACAAAAGAAACAATAGCAAAATGAAAATCACAGTGCTGCTTTATGAGTAGGTACCCAAAGGAAAAGTACAGTCAGGGTGGCTCTCTGGAAGAAGGCTGGGGGAAAGCAGGTAGTTTAAGCCTAAGGGGGCCTC
>NW_027689703.1:0-361 GCF_054177405.1 Leptonychotes weddellii | reverse complement strand
GTTCCTTTCTCTTTTATGTGTGTTTACCTATTATAGGCTTTTAGTTTGTGGTTACCATGAGGTTCATATATAACAACCTATGTATATAGCAGTCTGTTTTAAGTTGGTGGTTGCATAAGTTGGAGCATGTTGTAAAAGCACTACATTTTTACTCTCGTTCTGTGTTTTTTTAATGTCATGTCTTACATCCTTTTATTTTGTGTGTCCCTTGACTGATTATTGTAGATAGAGTTGATTTTACTACTTTTTCTTTTAACCTTCATCCTACCTTTCTCTGTTGATCCACTACCTGTAGTATATGTTTGCCTTTACCAGTGAGATTTTTAAAATATATTTCTTACTTCTAGTTATGGTGTTTTCT
>NW_027689702.1:0-361 GCF_054177405.1 Leptonychotes weddellii | reverse complement strand
GGTGAGATCATAATTGTCTTTCTCTGATTGACTTATTTCGCTTAGCATAATACCCTCTAGTTCCACCCATGTCATCGCAAATGGCAAGATTCTTTTTTTGATGGCTGCATAATATTCCATTGTGTGTGTATATGTGTGTGTGTGTGTGTGTGTGTATATGTGTATATATATATATATACATATATATACACCACATGTTCTTTATCCATTCATTTGTTGATGGACATCTAGGCTCTTGCCATAGTTTGGCTATTGTGGACATTGCTGCTATAAACATTGGGGGTAGGTGCCCCTTCAGATCACTACATTTGTCTCTCTGGGGTAAATACCCAGTAGTGCAATTTAGCTCTATTTTCAACTT
>NW_027689701.1:0-361 GCF_054177405.1 Leptonychotes weddellii | reverse complement strand
GAGAGAGAATGAGAGAGAGAGAGCAGGAGAGGGGGGAGGGTCAGAGGGAGAAGCAGACTCCCTGCAGAGCAGGGAGCCCGATGCGGGACTCGATCCTGGGACTCCAGGATCATGACCTGAGCCGAAGGCAGTCGCTTAACCGACTGAGCCACCCAGGCGCCCTCCACCACAATTTTATACTAGTAACACTATACATAGGTATTTATTGCCTCAATAAACTTATTTTCTAGAGTCCATAAATTTATTTTTTAGAATGTGGCCCCTGGACCCCACCTAACAGGTCTGTTACTTGGGCAAGTTATTTATTGTCTAGATTGACAAATTTTATAAAATTGTATTTATTTCATAAAATTTTAATTTA
>NW_027689700.1:0-361 GCF_054177405.1 Leptonychotes weddellii | reverse complement strand
ATGGCAAATACTTTTAAAAATGTGTTTCATATGAAATACTATAATGATCTGGGGAAGTATGATCTATATTAGTGGGTTTCAGTTTTCCTACTGTAGATTTCTTTTATCTTAAGTAAAATCTTACTATGAAATTCCAGTTTACAAAACAGATAAGAGCAATATACAGGTTCCACCATGGCTTGGCAGGGGAAAAAACCTCAAGGGACTACTCGAGAGTTAAAGAACATAGTTTGCAATGGTCTAGAATTGCTGTTATTATGGGCATATACAACTGGATCATAACCAGAGTAAAATAATCAATGACTTTTTTAAATTTTATTTTATTATGTTATGTTAATCACCATACATTACATCATTAGTT
>NW_027689699.1:0-6959 GCF_054177405.1 Leptonychotes weddellii | reverse complement strand
AATAGTTTGCAGGAGAGAGTTTAATTTTCTCCATCTGTCTGAGAGAGTTTTCATTACTTTATTTACATCTATTTCTTAATATTACCCCCAAACTCACTCTAATTTTTTAAAGGATTTTTAAATAAATTTCATGAAGATTCTGGTGGCAAGCTAAGAAGAAGAGAGGGGTGAGGAATGAGTGTCCAAGGACAATGAACTGCCCTCAGCCCGGCACCAAAGGTCAGTTCAGAAAACCTACATGGAAGAAGTTTATATTTCCAAAGACACACTTCACTGACTTGATGATTTTGCTGTGAGCCAACTCTGACCTTCCCATGTTTCTCTGACATGTTGACATGATCTAAATTTATAATATACCTCAGGAATGAGAATTTCTCCCTATTTATAGAACAAAAAACCACTTAGAAAATTTTGAAACGTCACAAAGCATATTGGCAGAGCTTCTAGGATGCAAGTTCCTTGGAACTCGAAGAACAAAATCACCCTGTCCTTACTCTTCTGTGGTGCATATAGAATGCCAAAGAGAGGACTAGCACATGCTTATAAATGCTATTCTTTCCAAGAATCAAATCTTCACTCTGACTCTGCTCTTATGTCTTCTGCTCTGGGGCTGCTTTTGTGCCAAGAACACACAAAATACAAAAAATACAAGCTTGGTAGATAAAAATCCAAAGATTTCTAAAGCAGAAAGAAGTAATATTTTCCAATCCAGAAAATCACAGCTTGAATCACATCTCCTGAGCGCAGATCTCTCGGAGTTTAAAGTGATTTCCACATTTTTACACTTAACACTTCCTTTTTTGTGATGTCAGACTACAGGAAAAACAGCTATATTGTCACACACTTTGTTTGACGGTCATGGAATATTCTTATTACATGTATTACAATTTTTTTTCCTGAAAGTACACTATGTTCTACTTGAGCTTTGCATATTTAAGGAGCAGTAGAAGGTTTCTGTGGCAGCACTGTCGATTCTCAGCAGCTCTCTCAAGACAACATGGACCTGGCCAAGGACAGTATGGCAGGATGGAGCATACTTGGCTGATGAAGTTGGATGAAGTGAAATAGTGATTCCTGCCCAGAAAGATCAATTTGCTATTGCATCTCGGAAGAGACTTTTTTTTTTTTAAATAACCCTCAGAGTAACAAGTTCCAGGAAGAAAAATTTTATACATTTATCCTTTTTTTTAAAGCTTAAACAGCAGTTTCTAACTTGATCACCTATTATTTCCCCAAATTTGAAGCTGAATGACTTGTCATAGAGGGTGAATATTAAATCTGTTGTGCAAAGGTGGAGATGTACCAATATTTAAGGGCATTAAAAAAACCAGGATTGAGACTTTGAAGGCGGAACCAACCAACCAAACAATCAAACAAAAAAACAAAAAAAACAAAAAACCAAACAACAACAAAAACACACACACACAAAAACAAAAACAAGACAAACACAAACAAAAAACAGAGTTCCCTGGTAATTTGAAAATGGCTACCTTGTTAGTGGCATAATGAGCCTTTACTGAGTTATTTCAATATCTATTGTGAAAGATCTGGAGATATCAGGCTTGTTTTTTGAGGTTTTAGCAATCAAGTATGTATTAACCTGTTTGAAATCTAGACCAGGGAGGACCCACTGAGATGACTCAGAAACAGAGACTGGGTCTCAAAATGCCAGGGCTGAGTACAAGGGCAAGGTGTTCTGCCCTTGGCGCAGATGATTTAGAAGGTGTGTCCCAGACAAATCGACTGATTAAAAAAAAAAAAAAAAACAGGGGTAATTTTGGGAGATAGTTCCAAAGGTCAGAATTTAGGAAAATTATGAGCAGAAAAGAGACAAAGTGAATTAAAGCTGGTCTAGAGTTGTAGTTGATTTCTTTAAAATACCAACAGCTTACTTTTTTTTTTTAATATGGAAAATATAGGGGCAGGCATAAATTATTCTTCCAAATGTTTACTGTGGAAAAGAATATAAAAGATAGTAAGATTCAGATGTATGTATTTTAGAATGTTCATAAATATAAAAAGATTCAGATGTATGTATTTTAGAATGTTTATAAATACAAAATTCCATGTAAGAATATCTCAAGCTCTACTTGACACCACATGCACAAGCAACAAAAGCAAAAAAAATAAACAAGTGAGACTATATCAAACTAAAAACCTTTTACACAGCAAAAGAAACAATCAGCAAAATAAAAAGGCAACCTACAGAATGGGAGAAAATATTTCCAAACCATAGATGTGATAAGGGGTTGATCTTCAAAATATATAAGGAACTCACACAACTAATAGAAAAAAAGAAAATTGAACAATCTGATTCAAAAATGGGTAAAGAACTTGAATAGACATTTTGCCAAAGAAGACATACAAATGGCCAATAAGTACATGCAAGATGCTCCACATCACTAATCATCAAAAAAATGCAAATCCACACTACAATGAGATATCACTTCATACCTGTTAGAATAGCTATTATCAAGATGACAAGAAACAATAAGTGTTGACAAGGTCGTGGAGTAAAGGGAACCTTGTGCACTGTTGGCAAGAGTGCAAATTGGTGTAGCCGCCATGGAAAACAGTATGGAAGTTCTTCAAAAATTAAAAATAGAACTAGAATATGATCCAGCAATTCCAGTTCTGGGTATATATCCAAAGGAAATATGTACCTTCACGTTCATCCAAGCATTATTTACAATATCAAGACATGGAAACAACCTAAGTGTCTATCAACAGATGAATGAATAAAAATGTGCTATAGATGTATCTATCATCTATCTATCTATCTATCTATCTATCTATCTATCTATCTATATCTATGTAATATCTTCTTTATATATAGTGATATATAATATATATATAGTATGCAGTACATTGTATATTATATACAATATGTATATACAACTATATATATAAAACAATGGCATATTACTCAAGCTTAAAAAAGAAGGAAATTCTGCCTTTTGCAACAACATGGATAGACCTTGAGGGTGTTAAGTTAAATGAAATAACTCAGAAAGAATAACACAAATTCTGTATGTTCCTACCTATAAAAAAAGATGAATTCATAGAAATAGAGAGTAGAATGGTGGTTGCCTGGGTTCTGGAAGTTGGGAATAATGGAGAGATAATCAAAGTATACAAACTCCCAGCTATAAGATAAATGAGATCTGGGGATCTAATGCATAGTATGGTGATTGTGATGAACAATACTGTACTACATACATGAAAGTTGTTAAGAAAGTAGATCTTAAATGTAATCACTACACATACACAAAATTGTCATTATGTGAGGGGATGGAAATATTAAATAAACGTATTGTGGTAATCATTTTGCAATATATATATGTATCTAATTATCACATTGTACACCTTAAACTTGCATGTTATTTATCAATAATCTCACATATGTGGATCAGTAGCCATTTACCCAATGTTTTCTTCTATCCCACGAACATAACCATACAATGTGGGTGTGCCCACCACAATCAGGCACGTGCCCACATACACAGACTCGCACAGGCTGCCTTGCTTCCCCCCCCAGATCAAAATAAAAGGCAATCTTTCTACCAAATCCATTGGAACTAAATAAAAGCCTCCTTATTTCTTAAAAACAAATACTTGACATATTTATCATTTTAAACTCTGTCATTGATATAACATTTTCAGATAACAAAGATATAATATTATGTTTAGCTAATACTGTGGCATCAGTTATATCTCCTTTGACTACTCCTCAGCTTCACTTGCCCCCACCTTATCCCTCATCTGGATTAATTCAGTAGAGTTCTAACAAGTCTTTTTGCACCTAATATTACACTCTTAAAATTGATTCTCAACATCACAGGCAGAATGATCTTTTAAAAATTATTTAAGTTGTTTTCATTTCTATCTTAATCTTCTTCCCCAGCACTTAACTTTCCATGCCCCACACTCTTGCTCCATATATTTTTAGGGTCTGTTTAAATGTCACCTCAATAAGAAAATTTCTCTAGCCACTCTACCTAAGTTATTCCCATATAATAGAAAATTCTTATTTTCTACCACAGTATAGTTTATTTGCTTTCTGGCTCTTACTAAAATTTATTAAAAATTATTAAATTTTGCATCTAATTGCTTTCAGTGGTATACCTGCTGGACTTTATGTTTCTTGAGTGAAGGGACATGTCACTCCTGTTATTCATTCTATCATTAGTCAACACATAGCCACACACATGGAAACCATTCAATGAGTATCTGTAGAATGAATGCATGGATAAATATTTTAATTTTTGACTTTATAAAAATGCTTTCAAAAAAAGACCAGTGGATACCAAAAACAGTGGATAAAAACTTTTATAAACCAGATACTCATTAAGTCTCAAAGACACAGAATATTTATTAATTATAAAATGGAAAATGCAGTCTTATAACAGAGAGTTCTACAGGTCACCAATTCAGCAAAGTGATTAGATTTAACATTACTGATTATAGAACAATCGACATTATCTCCTTGTATGTTGAAAAAGAAATCTATAACATCACCTATATAAGATTTGCAAAAAATGTTTTGACCAAATCTAATCATGAGGAAATAGACATATGCAAAATGTGCAATATGCTACACAATCTAGAAACTTCCAAAAATTCAGTGTCACGAAAAAATAATAATATATATTAACATATATATTATATATAACATATGGTAATATATATATTAATATAAGGCACACAACTGTTGCTTTTTCCTGAACAATTTCAGCATGATGTAGATATATATATATATATAAAATATATATATGCATATATTTATATTATATATGAAGTATTCTATTATATATAATATATATTATAATATGTAGATAAATATAAATGTATGTATGTATGAAGAAGGAGAGAGCACGTGGTATAATGTTAATGACTGAGAGATCTAGGTGGGGGTTTATCTAGGTGTTCATCAACCTATTCTTTCAGCTTTTCTATAGGGCTTGGCCATCTATTAATTTATGAACTACGCAGCAATCTGTGAGAGGAGATATTTCTCTCCCCAAACTATAGATAAGACAATGCTAAAAAGAGTGGCTTTCACATGTATTTTGTAAGAAGCGATCTTGGTACACCATAACTGTATTTATGAGTTATGCATATAGAGGCAAGGTGATTCATTTTGAAGTAATTAGAAAAAGCTAAGCAATATTAGCTATGTTACGATTACTCTTTTAGTAACCGATCTAGTATGGCGTGAGGCTGACTGTTGTCTTAAAGGGCTCACTGTGACACGTATTCTAATAAAGACAGAAAGTGGGAAGATGGTTTTTTAAAAAGCATGCTAATTTTAATTGTTGCAATCAACTTAGCCAATTAGTGTTGTAAAATAAGACTTAATGGGCATATTTGCCAAGTGCCAGTGAATAAATCAGACACTTCTATAACTTTGCAGTATCAAAATTGACCGCATTTATCATAGCCATGCCTTGCTGCACAATAGATATGGCAGCTTAATATTTTCCCTGGAAATAGATTGTCCTGTCTCAACTCTTCATCCCAGGCTGTGGGGTTTTATAATCTCCATGATATTTGTAATATAAAAGCTAAAAATATCAATTATTACTAATATAAAAACTAATCATATGTATTTAATACCCATAAAAGTATTCAATATAATTTATTCATTATTTTAATAAAAATTTTAAATGTGTCTTTCTATACACTAATTATGCTCACATTTGGAGGTCTATTTACTGCCGGAAGACAAGAGGAAATATGATTGTCACATATATAAATCCACTTAGACATAAATAATAGGTACGTTGTCAGGAAGACAGCATTGTGCCAGGATATGACTTTTAAACTATATCTTGGTTTGTTTTTCTGTGTTGATCATTTGTTTTTATTTGTGTAAACAAAAAAAACATAAATTTAAACTGATTAAATTTGTTTGGAGATGTCAAATTGAAATGTATCCTCCTTTGTCCCCCATCACCTCTCAATTCCTATGACAGCCCCATAATGAAGCCATGGAATTTGGACTCTGCACCACCACTGTGAACAACTTTGGGGTGCAAGAAAGAAAACTGAGCTGCAGTTCTACTGATCTGGAATGAAGGTAGTGTGAATTTAGCAAATGAATTTCTCTCTCCAGATACCTACCTCAACATTTATATACTTATCACATGTATGAGCCATTATTAGTCCAAAAAATTATTCCATACATTTACTGATCATCTAAAAGGTTCCAAACACTGTGGAAGGCAGTGGGGTTACAGTTGTGAATAAGATGTGATCCCTGTTTATAGCCTAATGGACAACCAAGTCAAAAATCAAAAGTACAGGCATTAACTGTGGTGCCAAAAAGAAAATCTCATGTATTTATAATTATTTGTAAAAATATTTGTAAATAATTTGAACTTTGCTGTTTAATATGTGAATTGATAGTACTATATACATAAACTTGTTAAATAAATATATAATTTTTTGAGGTACAGGCTTAGAGTTTTACTGATAAATACGTGCAATCAAAGGTATTTGAAATCCACTGGTCAACCATACTCAAACCATATCTATCTCTATGCAAATACATAGTTATATAAAATGGAAACTGGAAACAAAGCAGCCAATAGCTATACCTACAGTTATAACTACATCTGTATTTATAAATATACATGGTTTTACATGTGTACATGATGACTGAGTCCAGCAGACCTAAATGTTAGATTAAAGATTAATGTGATATAGAAGGAAAATTTTTAAAAATTGAAACTACAGAAATAGGTGATATTATACCTGAAATCAATAGTTGAAAAATCTTCCAAACTCATTATTTGCTATAAAAAGCAACTCTTAATGTTTTTATTGGGAATTATTAGAACAATAAGAAAGAGTCTCACATATTCAAGGACTCAAAAAGCATAGCAGGTATTCCCACAGCTTAAAAGAAAGAAATTCTTGAATACATATTCTATTTATTTATTTATTTTTTATTCTTA
>NW_027689698.1:0-361 GCF_054177405.1 Leptonychotes weddellii | reverse complement strand
TGCTGACTCTGGAATTTCCTCAATCTTCCCAAAGAAGCACAAATCACTTTTTAATTAACAAACCTACTAAACTGGTGGGATACAGGCTACCTGGCCGCTTAAAACTACAGATGGCCTTTGCCCCTTTTGGCCAAAGACCAGGCGCCTGGGCTGTGGGGCTACCTCTGCGCTCTGCTCTGTTCCAGCGAACCTCCTCCCTGGAGGCACCTCAGCGGCACAGCCCTGAGCGAGAGCAGCCGGGCTGAGAAGGCCACACACCGTGTGGTTCCAAGCCTAGGACATTCTGGGCTGAATTATGCCGGGGCCCAAAGGTGGTGGGAAGGGCCAGCTAGAGGGCCAGGCCACAGAGCACCCTCACCCC
>NW_027689697.1:0-361 GCF_054177405.1 Leptonychotes weddellii | reverse complement strand
ATGCATCAACATTATTCAAAGGGGACAAGTACTGCTAGGTGTGCAAGGTTTTCAAAGGACAGGTATGGTGTTCCATGACAGAGGGTGAGGAGGGAAGACAGGGACCAGTTCTCACTCCCCAAGCTCACACCAGTATGACACGTCCATGGAGGCTGTGCTCATCCCCAGACCCTTCGGAGGGCTGAGTCACAGTCATTGTCACGGGCTCTGCTTCTTCTTGCCCTAGAGACACACGGAGTTGGCAGGTTGTTGGCTGGATTTTTATGCCAGGGTTTGGGTGAGTTTCAAAGCGACTCTGGGAGAGGACATTAGAGACCCGTTGAAGGAAGCAGCCCTTGTGTCCTGCTCCCAGTAAGGCTGT
>NW_027689696.1:0-361 GCF_054177405.1 Leptonychotes weddellii | reverse complement strand
ACTGAGCCACCCAGGCGCCCCCAGTTTTATGGTTTAGATCTTACATTTAAGTCTTCCGCACATTACAGGTTTACTTTTGTGTATGGTGTGAAAGTGGTCAAATTTAATTCTTTTCCAAGTATTTGTTTCGTTTTCTCAACACCATTTAATGATGGGACACTTTTCCCATTTTATATTCTTGCCTCCTTTGTCATAGAATAATTGGCAACATAAGTGTGGAGTTGTTTTTGGGCTTTCTATTCAGTGGTACTGATCTATTTATGTGTCTGCTTTTGTGCCAGTAAAGTACTGTCTTGATTATTACGCAGTGGCTATCAAATCCAGAAGGGTGGTACCTCAAGCTTTTCCTTCCTTATCAATA
>NW_027689695.1:0-361 GCF_054177405.1 Leptonychotes weddellii | reverse complement strand
CTTCCTTACCTCTTTCTTCTCTGTTGACTAGTTTCTGTTTACTTCTAATGCATAATACTTTATTGGTCACGCTTATTGCTTTGTCTCCTTGGCTGACTCCAGAATTGTTGGCATTTTGGGCTGGATAAATCTTTGTTGTGGATTTTTTTTTTTTTTAATGCATTGTAGGATTTTTTTTAATTTTTATTTTATTCTCCCCTGGAAGGGAGAATTTTTTTTTTTATTATGTTATGTTAGTCACCATACAATACATCATTAGTTTTTGATGTGGTGAACCACGATCCATTGTTTTCGTATAACACCCAGTGCTCCATGCAGTACGTGCCCTCCTTAATACCCATCACCGGGCTAACCAATCCCC
>NW_027689694.1:0-361 GCF_054177405.1 Leptonychotes weddellii | reverse complement strand
TCCAAACTCTAATTACACAGTTTTCCTTTGAGGGCAGAGATAGAGAAACCAATCTTGCCAGGACAGAGCCAGACAGGCTGGGTAGGGCATCTTCCAGCAAGACACACTGGGGAGCCTTTACTGCTGGTCAAGCCCGGGACCCCATCCAGAGTGGGTCCAAACGGGTTCTGACTCTAGCCAGTTGAAAACTGCAGCCTCCACGGAGGTATCACGTTGCCTGATTTCAAACTCTACTACGAAACTCTAATAATCAAAACAGTAGGGCACTCAGACATACAGGTGAATGGAATCGAACAGAGAGTCCAGGAGAAGCCATGCATATAAAGGTCCATCAACTGATGACAAAGGAGGCAAGTCCATA
>NW_027689693.1:0-361 GCF_054177405.1 Leptonychotes weddellii | reverse complement strand
AATAAAAAAATAAAGAAAATAAAGGATGTCCCCTGGATTGAAAAGAGATTCCCCTTCTACTGAAAGGAAGAGATCAAAAGAATTTAGCTAAGTGGTTCTGACAATAAATCCTTCACGAGATTGCAGTCAAGATGTTGGTCCGTGTTGCACTTATGATAACTTGACTGAGGTAGAGGATCTGCTTCTGTGTTCCCTGCTTATGGAGGTGGTAAGACCGGAGAAGAAAAGGTCATAGGATTTTTGGCAGATAGAACTAAGAGCAATTTTGAGACAAGATGTCTGTAGTGCAAGTGTGATCCCCTGGGCCTGAGGGAATTGGGTGGGCAGGGACTGCAAATGTTCAAACAGAAATGGTTAAGCT
>NW_027689692.1:0-361 GCF_054177405.1 Leptonychotes weddellii | reverse complement strand
AAAAAAAAAAAAAAAAGAATTACTTGATGTTTCAGGAAACTTTAACTCAAAGACTTGAATTTGCAATAAAGGGATTATAGGGCCCAGATCTACAAAGGGGAGATAATTTTGAGAAAAGATGTCTTTTAGCATGCTATGCCAGGGACTCCTTATTCCTCCTATTTTTTTTTTTTTGTAATCTATTTCTGAACTCTTAGTTTTCCTTTATCTTATTTTTATTCTGAGAAAAACTTTTTTGGGGGGTGGGAACATTTTTGGCTTTATATTTTTCTGTAGTGTTTATTCATATATTATTCATATATATTCATAGAAGTATATATATCCCTTAAGTCTTTTTGGATACTTTAGAGGAAGAAAAATC
>NW_027689691.1:0-361 GCF_054177405.1 Leptonychotes weddellii | reverse complement strand
AATAGCCAATTTTTTCCCCCTCACTTTACGGAAGCTAGCATATATTCTTGTTCAGACAAGTGCTCCTTTTTCAGAAAAAAACCAAGTAAGTTTGTCAATTTCTGTTTGTCAATTATATAGAATACACACAATTCATAATGACAAACAGCAGCCCTTAAAAAAGGCAGCTATAAGATCATTTTACAAAGGTGTTTTTATCGGGGCGCCTGGGTGGCTCAGTTGGTTAAGCGGCTGCCTTCGGCTCAGGTCATGATCCCAGGGTCCTGGGATCGAGCCCCACGTCAGGCTCCCTGCTCAGTGGAGAGCTTGCTTCTTCCTCTCCCTCTCCCTGCTGTTCTGCCTACTTGTGCTCTCTCTCTCT
>NW_027689690.1:0-361 GCF_054177405.1 Leptonychotes weddellii | reverse complement strand
GGAACTGAACATCTTTTCTTGGGTTTAAAAGCCTGTTGTAGTATTTTTCTTTCTTTTTTTTTTTAGAGAGCGAGAGCATGGGGGCGGGCAGAGGGAGAGGGAGAGAGAATCTTAAGCAGACTCCCCGCCGAGCACAGAGCCTGACGCAGGGCTTCATCTCACGACCCTGAGATCATGACCTGAGCCGAAGTCAAGAGTTGGATGCTTAACGGACTGAGCCACCCAGGTGCCCCAAGTTGTAGTGTTTTTCAAAAACACTTCCTATGTAACACAGACTAAGGTAATATCATATATACATAGCAGTGATGTACACGCTTAGCTTCCGACGGAATCCTAAGTGTCTGGCACGCCCACTTTACAC
>NW_027689689.1:0-6959 GCF_054177405.1 Leptonychotes weddellii | reverse complement strand
TGCTCTAGGTAGCATTGACATCTTCACAATATTTGTTCTTCCAATCCATGAGCATTTGATTGGAGAGTTTAGTCCATGTATATTCAAAGTAATTATTGGTAGATTTGTATTTATTGCCATTTTGTTACTTGTTTTATAGTTGTTTCTATAGATTTTCTCTGATCCTTTCTATTCTTGATGTCTTTCATGATTTGTTGGCTTTCTTTAGTGATGTATTTGTGTCACTTTCTCTTTATTCTTTGCATATCTATTACTGGTATTCGATTTGTGGTTACCATTTGGTTTGTACATAACATCTTCTGCATATAGCAGTCTATATTAAGTTGATTGTTGTTTAAGTTTAAACCCATTCTTTACTCCTTTCCCTCCCACGTTTTAGGTAGATAGTGTCATATTTTATATCTTTTTATTTTTTAAATCCCCTGACCGATTTTTGTAGAAATATTTATTTTTACTACTTTCGTATTTTTTACTTTTCATATTCTCACTTATGGTCTTCCCTTCCACTCAAAGTGTTCCCTTTAATATTTCTTGTAGGCCTGGTTTAGTGATCATGAACTCCTTTAATTTTTTTTTTTTTCCTGAGAAACTATCTCTCCTTCTATTCTGAATGACAGTCTTGCTGGATAGAATATTCTTGGCTGCATATTTTTCCCTTTCGGCACTTTGAATATGTCACGTCATTCCCTTCTGGCCTGAGAAGTTTCCGCTGAAAAATCCACTTTTAGCTTTATGGAATTTCCCTTGTATGTAACTGTATTTTTTTCTTTTTTCTTTTTTCTCTTGCTCCCTTTAAAACTTTTTCTTTATCACTACTTTTTGCCATTTTAATTACTATGTGTGTTGGTGTAGACCTCCTTGGGTTGAATTTTGGGGGGAATCTTTATGCCTCCTGGAACTGGATGTCTATTTCCTTCCCCAGATTAGGGATGTTTTCAGCTATTCTTTCTTCAAATAAATTTACTGCTCTCTTATCTCTTCCTTTTCTGAGATCTCTATAATGTGGACGTTATTATGGTTGATAGATTTACTGAATTCCCTAAGACTATTCTCAATTTGTATAGTTTTCTTTCCTCTCCTTTGCTCAGGTTGGTTACTTTCCATTACTCTGTCTTCCAGGTCATTAATTTGTTTCTGTGCTTCATCTAGCTTGCTATTTGTTCCATCAAGTATTTTTTAATTTATTTTATTGTGTTCTTGGTCTCTGATTCATTCTTTTTTATCTCTGTGTTAAGGATCTCACTGATGTCTTCCACTATTCTCTAGTCCATAGTATCTTATGATCATTACTTTAAATTCTCTATCAGGCATATTATTTATAGCCATTTTGCTTTGGTCTCTTGCTGTGCTTTGGTCCTGTTCTTTCATTTGGGAGTTGTTTCTTTGTCTCCTCATTTTGTCTGACTTTCTGTGTCTGTTTCTGCGTGTTAGGACAGTCAGCTGCTTCTTTTGCTCTAAGTAATCATAGCCTTATGAAGAAGAGGTCCTGTAATGCCCTGCAGTGCAGTGTCCCCTGTTCCCCTGGGCCTGGCATTTCAGGGAGTGTCTCCCATATGTATTGCATGTGTTCTGCTGTTGAGTCTTGGTCTTTTTTCCTTCAGTCCAGTTGTCTACAGAGGCTCTCTTTGCCTATTGTGGACAGCAAGGTGTAGGGAGGTCTGCTTGCTAAACAAGAACTGCCCCCACCACTGCTGGAACTGAGGTCCTGCAAAACATGCAGGTCAAGAGATGTGGTGTTGGCAGGGTTTGTGCTGGTCTTCTGGAAGAGGGGCCTGCAGTGAGGGGATTCAGGGGAGAGTAACTGGGAAGGGCAGATCTTCCAATCCTTTGTGGGCTTGGGTTGGTGTAAGCAACTTACATAAGGAATGTTGGCACTTCCTTGGTTCCCACAGGGGTCTCCCCATGATCCCTGTCCCTCCAGGCTATGCTCTGAGATGAGCAAATCACTCTCCCTCCTGTCTGTCTATGGCCTTTTTTCAAAGTGCTTGGTCTATGCTGTATCTGCAAGAGCTGTTTGTCCTGCTGTCTCTTTATGGGCAGGGACTCAGCTTCCTGACACCTTCTGGGCTCTCTCAGAGCTGAGCCTGTCCATTTTTAAAATTCCAGGCTTTAAGTCCCACTAGTTTTAAGAACTCATGAAATTTGACCCCTTCACTCACAAAGATAAATATCATGGAGATTCATCCTCTCCACTCATGGGCTCCCCAGTGTGAAAATCTGTTTTCTGTCCTTCTCAGCATTACTGGCTCATTCCCCACTGCAAATGGCCACGGGCTGTTTTGCTTCATCTTTGCCCTTCCTACCTTCTTCAATGTGGCTTCTTCCCCGCCTTTAGTTGTGGAGTTCATTCTGCCAGTCTTTGGGTCATGTCCTGGTTATTTACACTGATTATGGTTGTTGTCTAGTTCCACCCATGGGACGAAGTGAGCTTAGGGTCCTCCTATTACACCTTCCAGCAGACCCACAATAAATATTTGATGAATGAATGAATAAAACAACAAAGGGGTTAACTGAGAATGACCACATGATCACATTCAGGCTCTGTAATGACTAATTAAAAGCTAGAATTTACTATGAACAATGGGCCAGCATGGCTGTACAGTGTGTTTTCATATCACTCTCTGATCCTTCTCACAGGGTAAAATCCTTTAATCAATGGTTTTGTCTGGATGAAGGGGCTTCTTCAGTACCATGATACTAAATCCTAGCCCTCTCTTGTGTTTTTGTACTAAATAGTCTTTACTTTGAACTCTAGGATCATTGATATATGTCGAGTCTTATTTTCTCTCTAGTATATAAGTTTACTTTGTGAGTGGTAGAGTGAATATTATTCTCCTCTGATGATGTTATTTTCTTTATTTGAAAGATAACTTCTTTTTTTCCCCCCTGCATATTGTGATAATGAGTTTTTCACTTTTTAAGAATAATATTTGTTGAGAGTTCTTTTTTTCAAAAATATTACAAGAAATACTTGATATTTTGGAAAGTTTGAAAAACCTAGAATGTATTTTTAAAAATTAGCTATTATTCTTGTGATTTCACATCCATCTAGGATTTTTAACCAGTTTTCCTGGGCATGTGGTAGGATTATCCTGCCTACCTTCAGTAAAGGTAGTTTTGACCAGGTGATTTGCTTTTCCAAAGAATTGTGAGTGGTAGCAACATGTGTCACTTCCAGGTGGAAGTTTTCAGAGCTGTGTACAATTCACCACAGTGCTCTTTTTGGTCCCAGTGATCATGAAAGAGTGTGTGGAGATGAAGACTCCATCGGTCTGGGTCCCTGATTGATTCCATGAGCAGAACATCCCTGTCTATGCTGATAAATAAGCAAGAAAAAGCTTTTCTTGGGTAAAGCCAAGAGATTATTTGTTACCACAGTAAAGTGTAGCCTGCGCTGACTGATATAATGGGTTATAAAGAAAGATGTGGTCATTTAAAAAAATGGAAAATACAGAATTATGTTAAAAGTGGAAAAAATGTCAACTATTATCCTAGTATCTTGGTGTATATCCTCTGGAAGTTTATAAATTTATGTAAGTACTTGTTTGCATAACTTTAAAAAATAGGGCTTATGCTTGAAACAGTCATTTGTGATCTGTTTTTTTTTTTTTTTTCTTTCCCCTCACTAGTAGTAAAAGATTTTTGGTGTCATTTAACATTCTTCTACAACTTGCCTTTTTAATGGCCACATAGTAGTATATCATTCTTTCTTCCTTGTGAATCCATTCACTTTGTATATTATGTTTATGGGAAGATTTCTATGGCCATTTGATTGGTAAGGGCTTTTCTGCCTGGTGATCTTACTAAAAAAGAATCTCTCATTTGTACTGCCCTGGGACACTTCTTAAACAACTCTATTAAACATTCTTCAGGTGACAGTCTCCCAGAGTTCACTATTTAATCATTTATTGGTTAATATTAAGTAGATTGTACAATATAACTGAAAATATCCTTAGTAAATAATTTCTGAAGGCAAGGAACCCTCTGGTAATATTAATAAGCAGTCCCAATTTTTAGAAATAAGTGTTTTTCTTATATATTAGCTTTTCTTACAGTGGGCTACAACTGTTGTAACCAATACCATACATTACTTAAAGTTTTTGTGGCTCAATGCTATTTTTAATGATAAGAATAATGCTTTGCCATTTAAAGCTGAAAGCAATAAATGGAAAGTGCCAAGTCAAATTTAAGAGTTGCTTTTACTTTAGTCCTTGGGAATTAATTTCAGGAGCTTCAACAGGATGAAGCAATTTCAGCCATACAAGAATCGTTTATTTTTATTTTCAAAAAATTATTATTTTAAGAGAAAATCCATAGTTATGATTGTTGACATTTAGGATTTTGGCCTAAATCCAGTTTAAGATATTAGGAGGGCAATAGTTACATTCTAGATGTTAGGATACCACATTTTTATCATTTAAGGGATGGAATTATTTTGCTATGCTATAAGATTTACATTTTAATTCTAAAGGTGCTAATTTTAGCATAAAATGTTGAATAAGACTCTATTGTTTGTATTCAGATTTGAGCTCATTATTTAATCGTCTTGTCCTTGACATATAGGATTTAAAGACGTTATCATTGAATAAGAACAGTGGAATTCAGAATTAAGAGCCTGGTTCCTTCAAATTCTTCTACTTTGTGATTTGGAAGAGGGCATCTGGTAGGGGATGTGTAAAATTTCTTTTCTTTCTTTCTTTCTTTCTTCTTTCTTTCTTTCTTTCTTTCTTTCTTTCTTTCTTCCTTTCTTCCTTTCTTCCTTTCTTCCTTTCTTCCTTTCTTCCTTTCTTCCTTTCTTCCTTTCCTTTCCTTTCCTTTCCTTTCCTTTTCTTTTCTTTTCTTTTTTTTTCTTTTCTTTTGACTTATTTGCTTATTGAGACAGAGAGAGTGAGCTAGCATGCATAGGGAGAGGGAGAGGCAGACTCCCTGCTGAGCAGGGAGCCCGATGATGTGGGGCTCAATCCCTACCCCAGGATCATGACCTGAGCTGAAGGCAGACACTTAATTGACTGAGCCACCCAGTGTCCCAAATTCCTTATTTCTAAAATTGGGTTGCTATCCTCTGCCTAGCTTACAAAGAACTTCTGGATATATACAGGTTTTGTTTAAGTTGTTTCCATATCTTCTTTTCTGTGGCTCCAAGTACAGCATGTCCTCATCACCAGCTTCCAAAGTGTTTTTTTTTCTTTACAGATTTATTTATTTGAGAGAGAGAAAGATAGATAGAGAGAGTGAGAGAGAGAGAGCACGCACTTGTGTGTGTGGGGGCGGGGCAGAGGGAGAGAATCTTTAAGCAGACTCCCCGCTGAGTCTGGAGCCTATCACAGTGCTCAGTCCCAAGACCCATGAGATGATGACTTGAGCCAAAACCAAGAGTTGGATGCTTAACAGACTGAGTCACCTAGGTGGCCCTAGCTTCCAAAATGTTTAACCGGATTTTAAAAGAAGGAGAATTATCCTTTTTCTACTCCGTCTCCACCACCTTTATTGTTACCCATTGTTACCAGACACCAAATCCATGTTGCTTGTAATGACCCTAGGTCAGGGTAGAAGACAGCTGTGCTTAGTAAGAATCACCAGAGATGGGAAGAAGACGGCACAGTAGTGGGCACCAAGAACCTGCTGGGGGAATGCAAGCAAGGGGCCAGTGGACATGTGAAGAAAGTGGAAGGTGCCTCATGACAGCCTTTTGTGGAAGAGGTAGATTTTTGTGTGTGTATTGAGCGGGGGAGAAGGTGGAGAGAAATTGACATTGAGATAGAGATATTACATTAAGATACAGTACTAATGGAGGCATACCGTAATCTGACATCTGCATAAAAATCTGGTTAGTATATTGGATTTGTCTAAAAAAGGAAAAGGAAAAGTTTTAAATTTCTAATCAGTGACCGTTCTGTGTTTACTGTATACAATATTTGATTCATCAACATTTTAATATATAATTATGCACATTCTATTGCATTGTGTTTGTTTTATTTTCATTGCTGGGATGTTTCTTACATCAATCTTATATAAATTATAAGAGCAATGTTGTGAAACCAGTGAATATCATTGGAACACTAGGATTTGCTATCCTTTCCATTCTCCAACTAATGAAATATTTTCTCCTGTAAAATATGAGCATAATTGAATTAGAGATTGATGTTAACAGAATAAATTTGCAGTAACTAAAGGGAAGGTATGAGAGTGGGTGTGTGGTCTGAAGTGGACTGGTATAGGTTTATATGTCTGTGACAATGCCT
This sequence comes from Leptonychotes weddellii, assembly GCF_054177405.1. NCBI lineage: Eukaryota > Metazoa > Chordata > Mammalia > Carnivora > Phocidae > Leptonychotes > Leptonychotes weddellii. The sequence continues at coordinate 717 of NW_027689689.1, read as the reverse complement.
CTTCCTCCTCAGAGGTGTGAAAAAATCCCAGAATCTTTTAAAGAAACTTAGGAAAAACAGTGATGCTCTACAGGGGGGTGTAGTTTTTTTGAATCACCTTTTAAGCTGCTTATCCTCATTCTTTAAATTTTTTTTATTTTTTAATTTATTTTTGAATTTATTATCTTTTTATTAACATATAATGTATTTGTTTCAGGGGTACAGGTCTGTGATTCATCAGTCTTACACAGTTCACAGCGTTGACCATAGCACATACCCTCCCCAATGTCCATCACCCAGCCATCCCATCCCTCCCACCCCCCACCACTCCAGCAACCCTCAGTTTGTTTCCTGAGATTAAAAGTCTCTTATGGTTTGTATCCCTCTCTGGTTTCATCTTGTTTCATTTTTCCCTCCCTTCCCCTATGATCCTCTGTCTTGTTTCTCAAATTCCTCATATCAGTGAGGTCATATGATACTTGTCTTTCCCTGATTGACTGATTTCGCTCAGCATGATACCCTCTAGTTCCATCCATGTCATTGCAAATGGCAAGATTTCATTTTTTTGATGGCTGCATAATATTCCACACCTTCTTTATCCATTCATTTGTTGATGGACATCTAGGCTCTTTCCATAGTTTGGCTATTGTGGACATTGTTGCTATAAACATTGGGATGCACGTGCCCCTTTGGATCACTACATTTGTATCTTTGGGGTAAATACCCAGTAGTGCAATT
>NW_027689688.1:0-361 GCF_054177405.1 Leptonychotes weddellii | reverse complement strand
AACTTTAAGCATTAAAAGACAAAGAGGTAAAGAGAAGGGAAGAGTAGAAAGGATGTTGTGCACTTATTCAACAGCCACTAGTATGGGTCAGGCACTGTTTTAGCCCCTGGGAATACAAAGAAATAAGAAACTTCCTTGCTTAAAAGAGCTCAGGTAACATGAAAGGGAGACCCGAAATATTCAATAATGCTTTTCATTTCTATGACAATTGTGTAGTTCTGGGCCCTATCATCAACCATCAGGTGCTTTTTTTTTTTTTTTTTAAGATTTTATTTATTTATTTGAGAGAGAGAGAATGAGAGACAGAGAGCATGAGAGGGAGGAGGGTCAGAGGGAGAAGCAGACTCCCCGCCGAGCAGGG
>NW_027689687.1:0-361 GCF_054177405.1 Leptonychotes weddellii | reverse complement strand
GGGGGCGCAGGGGGGCCCCTGGGGGCTCGGCCAGGAGCTCCTCAGCCAGCAGCGCGCCGGCGCGGGAGGAGGACGACGACGGCGGGGAGCTGCAGCGCCGCTTCCGGCCACACGAGGGCGCCCCGCGCTGCCGCATCCAGCCTGGGGCGCTGGACCCGAGGCGGGCCGGGGAGGGCGCCTTCTGCGGGGTGAGAGGCAGCGGGGAGTAGGGGAAGGAGGGAGTCCTGTCTGCCCCCAGACCGGCCCCCTCTCCAGGTTCCTCGTGTGGTCACCCTTGAAGGGCCGTGTGAGGTCCCCCGGGCAACAGGACGTGCAGGCTTCCAGGCCTTCAAAAGGCACATGTTGGGGCTGCCTGCCTGGG
>NW_027689686.1:0-361 GCF_054177405.1 Leptonychotes weddellii | reverse complement strand
TTTGAGGGTTAGACAGTTTATCGAGAACTTCCCCTCCCACCCTCACAGTCTCTAGGTCACTTTTTCCCCCTGTGCTAGCCTCAGGAAGATGGCTAGGGCCAGGGGCGTGGCGTACCCACTCCAGGAGGCTCGCAAGGTGGCTGTAGCTCTCTTCTTCATACTGCGTGCACACAGCTGAGGGGTTCACCTCCTCATATAGGGCCTCACCCAGGCCACCTTCTTGGCCTCCTTTTGCCCATAATTCTCCAGAAGGATCTGGCGCTCTTCTGGAGAGGCCTGCCGTAGACACTGAACCACCAGGCAGCTGCATTTGTTGTCCTGGATGTCAGTGCCAATCTTGCCTGTCACACTGGGCTCCCCA
>NW_027689685.1:0-361 GCF_054177405.1 Leptonychotes weddellii | reverse complement strand
CTTGTTTTCAACATTCTGCTAACCGAAAAATTAAGGGAAGAAAAAGAAATAAAAGACATACAGATTATAAGAGAAGACATAAAGTTGTTTTATTCACTAACAACATAATACTGAACATAAACAGTGCTAATTAATATGTAGGATATTCTCATGGTTCCACAAAGTGCCTTCATTTTCTGGTGCCATGTGTATGCAAGGGTTTGCCTATAAAGAGAGATGAGGGTACTCTGTGGGTGATGATAATATGATAGTGATATGGGTGTATGCATTTGTCAAAGTTTTTGGCCTCTACCCTTAAAAAGAGTGTTTATTGTAGGTCAGTTAAACCTCAATAAAGACTTCAACAGTTTCCCAATTCATT
>NW_027689684.1:0-361 GCF_054177405.1 Leptonychotes weddellii | reverse complement strand
TGGGGTGGGTAGGTGTACTAAACACATTTGATGGATATCAGGATGGAACCCCATCATAAATCGAGGAAGACCTGTAGTCATATTCACCTGTACACATACATCACTTCCATTCACATTCCACTGACAATTACTGGGCATTAGGCTACATGTTGCATCAAACTGGGAAATGAATCGGTTCTAGCAATTTTTAGTGGAGTCTCTCAGGTTTTCTACAGTATCATGTCATCTGCAAACAGTGAAAGTTTTACTTCTTCCCTACCAGTTTGGATTCCTTTGATTTCTTTTTGTTGTCTGATTGCTGTGGCTAGGACTTCCAGTACTATGTTGAATAGAAGTGGTGAAGAGTGGACATCTTTGTCTT
>NW_027689683.1:0-361 GCF_054177405.1 Leptonychotes weddellii | reverse complement strand
CTTTGAGTTCAATTATGATTTTATGTTGTGCTGTTCATTTTGAGGTTTTTTTTAAACCTTTCTCTGCATGGTCTCTATTTTATTTGTTGTCCCTTGTATTTCTTACAGTAATTTGAGAGATAATCATTGGTTTATAATTGCATTTACAATTTATAGAACATGTTGAATTTTCCTTGTATATGATGTCTATTGACTATCTGCATTGGAAAGTAACAAAATTAGTATATATCCAATTTCCTTTCCACTCTTTCTCTTCCTTCTCTCCCCTTCACAAACAAATGTTTACTTTATTATATATATATTTGATATTCACTTTATACAACTAAAATCATAATCTAGACTACTTGAGTTTCCAGCCTCT
>NW_027689682.1:0-361 GCF_054177405.1 Leptonychotes weddellii | reverse complement strand
TAAAAAGGAGGAGAAATAAGTACCATCTCTGGATAAGGGAGTGACAAAATTTTAGAAGAGCAAAGGAGATCATAAATATTCTGTCCTCTTTTTTTTTTTTTTAAATACATGATGTCACAGATCCAATCTGCTTCCAAAGTACTCTTTTCAAGATTTCACCTAGGGCACCTGGGTGGCTCAGTTGGTTAAGCGACTGCCTTCGGCTCAGGTCATGATCCTGGAGTCCCTGGATCGAGTCCCACATCGGGCTCCCTGCTCGGCAGGGAGTCTGCTTCTCCCTCTGACCCTCCCCCCTCTCATGTGCTTGCTCTCTCTCATTCTCTCTCTCTCAAATAAATAAATAAAATCTTTAAAAAAAAAA
>NW_027689681.1:0-361 GCF_054177405.1 Leptonychotes weddellii | reverse complement strand
CCACAGTTAATCATAGAGAGAGGGCTATGTCAAAAATGGTAGGAAGGGCAGGGACTCAGTTGGGAACCAAATTAACCTGTAAGACTAACCACAAATGGCAGGGATACCACAAGAATAGAGAAGGGAGAGGAACAGACCCCACACCAGGCACCCCAGACATAAGGGACCTGCACTGGAAGATGAGTTCTTCTAACATCTGGCTTTGAAAATCAAAAAATCAGAGGGGCTTAACTTCATGAGTTTTTACAATCAGAGGGGCTTAATACCAGGAACTTTAAAAATCAGTGACCTCAGCTCTAGAAGAGGCTGCAGAAAATAAGAAACTGACTCCCCATCTTTAAAGAACAAGTATAACAAATAA
>NW_027689680.1:0-361 GCF_054177405.1 Leptonychotes weddellii | reverse complement strand
GGGTGCTCTTATGCAAGCAATCAGAACAATCACATGGAAGAGAGGAGTTTGGCAGGGCAGTGTGGAAAGAGAATGGCATTCGGAGTCCCAGGATTTCTGGTTTTTGAATGCTGACTTTCTGATGAAAAGGTCTCCACTCTTCCCACCCCAAGGCTCCCAGATTCTCTTTCTTTTTTTTTTTTAATTTTATTTTATTATATTATGTTAGTCAACATACATTACATCATTAGTTTTTTTTTTTTTTTAAAGATTTTATTTATTTATTTGGCAGAGAGAGACAGCAAGAGACGGAACACAAGCAGGGGGAGTGGGAGAGGGAGAAGCAGGCTTCCCGCCGAGCAGGGAGCCCGATGTGGGGCTC
>NW_027689679.1:0-6959 GCF_054177405.1 Leptonychotes weddellii | reverse complement strand
TTTATTGATTTTGAGAGGGGTTCTCTGTGCCTCCTGGATTTTGATGCCTGTTTCCTTCCCCAAATTAGGGAAGTTCTCTGCTATAATTTGCTCCAATATACCTTCTGCCCCTCTCTCTCTTTCTTCTTCTTCTGGGATCCCAAGTATTCTAATGTTGTTTCGTCTTATGGTATCACTTATCTCTCGAATTCTGCCCTCATGATCCAGTAGTTGTTTATCTCTCTTTGTCTCAGCTTCTTTATTTTCCATCATTTGGTCTTCTATATCACTGATTCTCTCTTCTGCCTCATTTATCCTAGCAGTTAGAGCCTCCATTTTTTTTTAAATATTTTATTTATTTATTTGACAGAGAGAGACACAGTGAGAGAGGGAACACAAGTAGGGGGAGTGGTAGAGGGAGAAGCAGGCTTCCTGCGGAGCAGGGAGCCCGATGTGGGGCTCGATCCTAGGAACCTGAGATCATGACCTGAGCTGAAGGCAGACGCTTAGCAACTGAGCCACCCAGGTGCCCCGGAGCCTCCATTTTTGATTGCACCTCATTAATAGCCTTTTTGATTTCGACTTGGTTAGATTTTAGTTCTTTTATTTCTTCAGAAAGGGTTTCTCTAATAACTTCCAGGGTTTTTTCAAGCCCAGGTAGTATCTTTAAATTCATCATTCTGAACTCTAGTTCCGACATCTTACTAATGTCCGTATTGATTAGGAACCTGGCAGTCGGTATGGCCTCTTGTTCTTTTTGTTGAGGTGATTTTTTCCGTCTTGTCATTTTGTCCAGAGGAGAATAGATGAATGAGAGAACAAAATGCTAACAGGGTAACAACGTCCCCAGAAAATATACACTAAACAAATCAGAAAAGACCTGAAACTGGGGGAAAAGAAAGGGAAAGAAAGAAAAAAAAGATAAAAACAAACAAAAACAAAAGAAAACAGAATATGATCAAATATGATCAGGCTGGTGCATAGATCAGTGCCACACACTAGATTTTGGGTGTATTTGGTCTGTTAGAAGAAAGTGCCTCCCAAAATTTTAAAGAAAGAAAAACTTATATATGTACAAAAATAAGGGTTAATATGATGAAGGGACAGAATATGACTGTAAAGATGAAAATTATAAAAGATTTTATAAAAGGAATTGATAAGAAGTTGGTTGAAAAAAGAAAGAAGAGGATTTAAAAAAAAAAAAGGGAGAGAATGTGATCAGGCAGGAGACTAGAACAAAGCCATACACTAGAGATTCAGGGTATATTTTGATCTGTTAGAAGAAATTGTATCCCAAAATTTTAAAGAGAGAACCACTTATATATATATACCAAAAATAAGGGTAACTACTATAAAGGGATAGAATATGACTCTAAAAATGAAAATAAAAAAGATTTTTTAAAAAAGGGATTGATAAGATAATGGTTGAAAAAGGGAAAAATAAAAATTCAAAAAAAAAAAAAATTAACTTCGAAAGACTAAAGAATCATGGGAAAAAAGCCATGAACTCTATGAGCAGTATTCCCCTAGCACTGGAGTTCTGCCGTTTTCATTGATCGGTAAACTTGGTCTTGGCTGGCTGTTCTTCCTGATCTTCTGGGGGAGAGGCCTGTTGCCGTGGTTCCCAAAGGTCTTTGCTGGAGGCGGAATTGCCCCACCCTTGCCAGGTCCGGGCTAAGTAATCTGTTTGGGTTTGCTCTCGGGAGCTTTTGTTCCCTGCAAGCTTTCCATACAGCTTTGGAGGACGAGAGTGAAAATGGCAGCCTCCCAATCTCTGCCCTGGAGGAGCCGAGAACTCGGGGGCCCCACTTCTCAGTGAGCCCCCAGAGAAAAGCAGTCAATCACTCCCATCTCCCCGGTCTCCGGCCGCACTCCGTGCTCGCCTGACCTGTGACCAAGCGTTTCTATCTCTGGCACCCACCTGGGTGTGTAGTCTCCAAACCCAGCAGATCCCTGTGGTGCGTTCCTGCGCCGCTTCTCCTGGGGGGAGGAAGGGGAGTCTCCCTGGATCTGCTGGATCTGCTGCTTGTTGGGCCCCACTTCTCAGTGCGCCCCCAGAGAAAAGCAGTCAGTCACTCCCATCTCCCTGGTCTCCGGCCGCACTCTGTGCTCACCTGGCCTGTGACCAAGCGTTTCTACTTCTGGCACCCGACTCGGTGTGGAGTCTCCAAACCCAGCAAATCCCTGTGGTGCGCTCCTGCGCTGCTCCTCCCAGGGGAGGAAGGGGAGTCTCCCCGGATCTGCCGCTGGTTGGGTCCCTCCTGGAGGAGCAGTGGCCTGACTGTGCCGCCAATCACAGTTTATGGCCACCCCGACCTGAGAGCCCGCTCCTCGGCTCCGTCTCTGCAGCCGGCTTCCCCGCTCCGATACCTGGGAGCTCTGCCACACTCAGGCACCCCTGGTCTTTCTGTAACCCCGAGGGTCCTGAGACCACACTGTCCCAGTGAGGGTTCCACCCTCCGCTTAGCCACTGGAGTGACATCCCTCAGCAGAGCTGACTTCTAAAAGTTCCAATTTTGTGCTCTATCACTTGCCAGAAGTGGCTGACGGAGGCCCCCTCCCCCGCTATCTTCCTGAATATCGCCTCGGATATACTTACCTGCACGTCCTACCTTCCAGAAAGTGGTCGCTTTTCTGTTCAGAGAGTTGTTGCTATTCTTTTCTTTGATCTCCTGTTGAGTTCGTAGGTGTTCAGAATGGTTTGATCCCTATAGAGCTGAATTCCTGGGACCAGACGAAATCCAGGTCTCCTACTCCTCCGCCATCTTGCTCCTCCCCCTGGAACTAATCATTGTTTTTCTTTTTTCCCTTCAATTTGCTTAGTTTTTCTATGCATGTGTCATTATTTCAGTCAGGCTTTGTTTTTTTTTTTAAAGATTTATTTATTCAAGAAAGAGAGCGAGCAAGCCGAGGGAGTGGCAGAGGGAGAGGGGGAGAATCTCAAGCAGACTCCTGGCTGAGCACAGAGCCCAACGTAGGGCTTGATCTCAAGACCCAGATTATCATAACTTGAGCCAAAGTCAAGAGTCGGACACTCAACTGACTGAGCCACCCAAGCACCCTAGCCTCAGACTTTTCTAACAGAAGTGTAAAACTCTTGTCGATGTTGTCCGACACATCACATGATCCCTGAGTTTCATTTTCTTCCACATCCCTCCCAGTGCTATCTATCCTCTTGCTCTATAGACCTCCTGTGTGGCTGTGTTTCTGGCATTTCTTTACCATCATTTCAGTAATTCTCTTTGCTTTAGTCCTGGTTTGGATCACATATCTCACTCTTTCTTGGTTCATTTCCTTGATCAGGTGATGCATATCCTTTAGAAGATTTCTGAGGAAGAGTACACAAAAGGCTAACTTTTTGAGATATTGACTGTTTGGAAATGTCTTTATTTAACCTTAATTTTTTTAGTTGATGGATGGTTGGTTGAGTATGGAATTGCAGATGAGATTATTTTCTCTTAATTTTAACATCATTGTTTTGTGTTTTTTTTAGCTTCCAGTGTTCCTGTTGAGAAATTGATGCCATTCTAATTGTGTCTCCCTCCTTATTTTACCCTCCCCCCTTCCTGGGCTCATCTCTCTTAGATCTTTCAGAATATTTTATCCATGCTGTAAAATTTTATGGTCATTTTATGGTTATGGTATAGGTCTTCTCATGTGTTTGAAATCTCATACCTTAGCTTTTGTATTCATAAGAAAAGAATATTGAGAGGAAAACCTCTTTTACGTTTTTTCCCATCAGTGAGATACTGAATCTCCTGGATCTATTCTCCATTTTCTTTTTTTTTTTTTTTAAAGATTTTATTTATTTATTTGACAGAGAGAGACACAGCAAGAGAGGGAACACAAGCAGGGGGAGTGGGAGAGGGAGAAGCAGGCTTCCCACAGAGCAGTGAGCCCGATGCGGGGCTCGATCCAGGACCCTGGGATCATGACCTGAGCTGAAGGCAGAAGCTTAACGACTGAGCCACCCAGGCGCCCCATATTCTCCATTTTCTTATCTTTTCTTAACTATTTTCATTTTTGTGTTTCCCACTCCCTTTCTTCTAGGATTTTTTTTGGACTGTATTTTTCAGTTTTTCTACTGTATTTCTTTCATCCAATACAATGTCTAGCATCTAGAAACATGATGGGAAATATAGCTCTGAGGGTCAGAGGACAGGTATCAATATCATTGGGGTTTACACTAAGTAGATACTCAAGAAGGCATCTAATATACACATTCCTTTATATACCAGATGATGCTTTTGGTGTCATCTGTTATTCCTTTGCTCATATCAGATACACCACTAAGATCTTTTTTTTTTAAAGATTTTATTTATTCATTTGAGACACAGAGATAGAGAGAGAGAGCATGAGTACTGGGAGAGGCAGAGGGAGAGGAAGAAGCAGACTCCCCGCTGAGTCAGGAGCCCAATGTGGGGCTCGATCCCAGGACCCTGGGATCATGACCTGAGCTGAAGGCAGACGCTTAACTATCTGAGCCACCCAGGTGCCCCACCACTACGATCTTTTAAGTGTTTTCAGGGCGTCTTTCTTTTGTCCTTTTCCTACTTCTATTGTTCATGCTATAGGTCTTGATCACTCCTTGCAGAATTATTTCAACAGTCTTGAAGTTAGATTTTCTCTTCTTTTTCCCTTCCTGTGAGAATCATCTTTATTTACTATTTCCATCATCAAAAACTTAAAGAAAAATCTCCAAAGAAACCGGGAATAGAGGGCCATAAGCTAAGTCTCTGCCACAGCTGTGAGATAGGGCCCCTGAAGGAGATAATCTGAAGAGTAGGAAGCTAACCAAGATAGTATAGTTTTGTAGAAATCAAGAGTACATTTTGGGGCGCCTGGGTGGCTCAGTCGTTAAGCGCCTGCCTTCGGCTCAGGTCATGATCCCAGCGTCGTGGGATCGGGCCCTGCGTCGGGCTCCCTGCTCCTTGGGAAGCCTGCTTCTCCCTTTCCCACTCCCCCTGCTTGTGTTCCTGCTCTCTCTCTCTCTGTCAAATAAATAAATAAAATCTTTAAAAAAAAAAAAAAGAGTACATTTTAAGATAGGAACAGGAAGGAAATAAGAGAGGCCTAAGGAGGGGTATCAAAATTATATGCTATTTGGCAACCCTACCTTTTGATAGTTTACAATAATTAGCAAAGGATACTAATCTATGGAGTGTTAAATTGGGGAAATGTGTTATTATGGGACCTAGTAGGTTGGTGGAAATGGAGAAGAATGAAACTGGTTTTGAAGCGACAACAGAGTCAGGAGAAGGAGTTAATTTCTCCCCAGAATAGGGAAGATCTATTCATATTTGAAGTCTGTACAAAGGGAGATGTTGAGGGGCACCTGGCTGGCTCAGTCAGAGAAGCATGTGAGTCTTGATCTCAGGGTTGTGAGTTCGAGCCCCAGATTGGATGTAGAGATAACTAAAAAAATAAATAAATAAAAACTTCAAAACAAAAAGCAAAGGGAGATATTGAAAAGGTTATAGAAATAGAGGAAATTGAAGGTTCTGGAGGATTTGGGGATGAAACAACAATAATAGTGGTAGTGCTATGGGCTGAGCAGGGATGAGAATGTCATAGATGTTTTCCTTTTTGGATGAAAAGGCAGAAAGATGGAGTTTCTACTAGGTGTTTTCTGTTTGCTTGGTATAGTAGTTGTTGAGGTCTTGTGTCAAGAAGGAGTGCATGGGAATCGGAGGGAGTGGAGAATGTTTGGAATAGTGAGTATTACAGGGTTTGCTAAGAAGCCATCCAGGAATGAAAATTACCAAGTGGTGGAAAGGACCCTTTACAAATGTCTTTTATGGAGTAGTGTTTATATTCTAAAATGAATTTGAAAAACCAATGTAACTTAAAAAGTTGCTTGAATTGGCATGAATTTGTATAGTGAGGTCAATTAATTGGTACTTCTACATACTTTAGCCCCATGACAGTATGTTTAAGAATTTTATAAGTAGTTTTAAATTGTCTTATCCTTTAAGAATAAATCAAAATAGTTCCTTTAATTACCTTCTGAATAGTATTTAGAATTGTATTGTTAAAATACCATGTAATTATTGTGAAATATGTATCAAACATTATGTATCTTATGTGATTTTTTTTCTAATGTGACCTTATTTGCTTATTTTAATATTGCTATTTTGTGTGCATATGTGGGTTATTTCTGTACCTAAGCTTTAATTTCCTTGAGAATAGGATCTAGGTCTTAATACTTCTTTTTTCCCTTCCTCCCATCCTCTGTTACAGAGTTGCATAATTAAATACAATGTTCAATTAAATGGGTGGTAGAATTAAATGGATGGTGGTGTATGTATTTTAATTCTTAAAAGAAGCTTAAATTTTCCTTTTCACAAATTAATATATATATTATTTTTTTTCCTGATATAGAAAAATCCAGTTACACTCTTAAAGGAATTGTCAGCAATAAAGTCTCGATATCAAACTTTGCATGCACGCTTTAAACCAATTGCTGTAGAGCAGAAAGAGACTAAGAACCGCATTTGTGCTACTGTCAATAAGACTATGACCATGATACAAGAACTACAAAAGCAAACAGACCTGGAGGTAATGCTTTTTTGTAGTTTTTGTTTGTTTGTTTTTAAAATATTTTATTTATTTGTCAGAGAGAGCACACAAGCAGGGGGAGCAGCAGAGGGAGAGGGAGAAAGATGACCTGAGGCAATGGGAGTCGCTTAACCGACTAAGCTACCCAGGAGTCCCTGGATTTGTAGATTGTAATTCTGAGGTTTTTTGTTTTTTTTTAAGATTTTATTTATTTATTTGACAGAGAGAGAGAGAGCCAGAGAGCACAAGCAGTGGGGAATGGCAGAGGGAGAAGGGGAAGTAGGCTCCCTACTGAGCAGGGAACCTGATGCAAGGCTCATCCCAGGACCCTGGGATGATGACCCCAGCCGAAGGCAGACACCCAACTGACTGAGCCACCCAGGCACCCCAATTCTGAGTGTCTTTTTGAAAGATAAATCCCC
>NW_027689678.1:0-361 GCF_054177405.1 Leptonychotes weddellii | reverse complement strand
CCATCGTGATGCGGCCCTTCGGTCACAGGTTTGCCCGCAGCACCAGGAGCGAATGAGCCGCACAACATGGACTCTGCGGGGCGATGACCTGTCCATGTAGGTCCACTGGTAACGAACGTCCCATCTCGTGGGGATGTTGCTAACGGGGAGGCTGTGTGTGCGGCGTCAGGAGGTCTATGGGAAATCTCCGTCCCTTCCTATCAGTTTTGCTGTGAACCTAACACTACTTGAAAAAATATATATATGACCATTTTTTGATACTTGGTCTAAGCTGCCGAGTTCACAGAGGTGATTATTCCACACGTATGTGCATCCGTGCTTATTTGCACAAGTGGCCTGTGGTTATGTAGATTGCTAGACT
>NW_027689676.1:0-361 GCF_054177405.1 Leptonychotes weddellii | reverse complement strand
GTGTGTGTGTGTGTGTGTGTGTGCTGTTAAAAAGATGTATCTTGAAAAAGTCCTAAGCTAGTGAGTGACTCCACTAGCCCACTTTTTTTTTCTCTAGCCCACTTTTTTTTTTCTCTATTTATTTTTAATGTAGTGTTCCATGATTCATTGTTTGCGTATAACATCCAGTGCTCAATTCAGTATGTGCCCTCTTTAATACGCATCACCATGCTAACCCATCCCCCCACACTCCTCCCCTCTAGAACTCTCAGTTTGTTTCTCAGAGTCCATAGTCTCTCATGGTTTGTCTCCCCCTCTGATTCCCCCCCTTCATTTTCCCCTTCCTACTATCTTCTTTTTTTTTTTTTTTAACATATAATGT
>NW_027689675.1:0-361 GCF_054177405.1 Leptonychotes weddellii | reverse complement strand
GGAAGGTAAAAAGATGATGGAACTCAGGGAGGTTTGGAATTGAGATTTTTGAGGGATTCTAAGTTTATTGGTATGAGCCAAATGATTGGGTGGGAGGCTAAAGTACATTATAGGACAAATTCTTTGAAGGAGAAGACTTTGAAGTCCAGGCTATCGGAAAAAAAAAAAAATATATATATATATATACATATATATATAAATATATATACACACACATACACATATATATATATATCAGAAAAATTGTCTTGAAATGACAACCAGTAACTACCCCAAGAAAATACATTTTTATTCTAGAACATGAGAGTTAAAGGTAGACTTAAGAATAAATGCTATATATATTTTTTATATTTATTTATTT
>NW_027689674.1:0-361 GCF_054177405.1 Leptonychotes weddellii | reverse complement strand
AGAAACTGAAAGAATATGTGACCACTAAGCCGGCCCTGCAAGAAATATTAAGGGGGGTTCTATAAAAGGAGAAAGACCCCAAGAGTGATATACAACAGAAATTTACAGGGACAATCTATAAAAACAACATCTTCACAGGCAACATGATGACAATTAATTCATATCTTTCAATAATCACTCTCAACGTGAATGGCCTAAACGCTCCCATAAAACGGCACAGGGTTGCAGATTGGATAAAAAGACAGGACCCATCCATATGCTGCCTACAAGAGACTCATTTGGAACCTAAAGATACATCCAGACTGAAAGTGAAGGGATGGAGATCCATCTTCCATGCCAGCAGACCTCAAAAGAAAGTTGG
>NW_027689673.1:0-361 GCF_054177405.1 Leptonychotes weddellii | reverse complement strand
AAACATGTAAAAATGGTTATACGGTAAATGCCAACATTAAAATGATATTCCCTGTAGGATAATATTCAATGTGAAAATGATCGTTTTAGTTAAACAAACCAGGGTCCAAATCTCAGAGCATATCAAAATGTGAAATGTGGGGGCACCTGGGTGGCTCAGTTGGTTAAGCGGCTGCCTTCGGCTCAGGTCATGATCCCAGTGTCCTGGAATCGAGCCCCGCATCGGGTTCCCTGCTCGGCGGGGAGCCTGCTTCTCCCTCTCCCACTCCCCTGGCTTGTGTTCCCTCTCTCGCTGTGTCTCTGTCAAATAAATAAATAAAATATTAAAAAAAAAATAATCAGGGGCACCTGGGTGGCTCAGT
>NW_027689672.1:0-361 GCF_054177405.1 Leptonychotes weddellii | reverse complement strand
ATTTACTCTTTGCCTGGAAGTTGTTCTTTCCTAACTTCCTTGCCATGCTACTCAGGCTTTAAAAACCCATTCCCATAAAATTTGTTCTGTGAAGCGTCTTCTGACTTTGGGAACCACCAACAGAGGCAGTGATTCTTTCTTCTTCTTCAATATCTCCTCTATAGTCTGTTTATTTTCTTGTGGTTAATAAGGATGCACATGTGGTATCTGTTTTTAGTAAAGCTTTTTGCACACAGAAGCCACACATTACCTTTATATTCAGCACATCAATAAATGAGGTAATGAATGACTGGCTAGTTCTTGAAGTAATTCCACTCCTTATGAAACACCAATGCTGCAAAACTGGAATACAATCCAAGCT
>NW_027689671.1:0-361 GCF_054177405.1 Leptonychotes weddellii | reverse complement strand
AAAGGGAAAATAAGAAGGTTAATATATCAATCTCTACAAATATATAATTGTTATTCTCCCTTCTGCCAAATTCTTCAAAAAAACCTAAGATTTTTTTTAAATGTTAGCCATTATTGTTATTTTTTTAAAGATTTTACTTATTTATTTATTTGACAGAGAGATAGAGAGCACAGATAGTCAGAATGGCAGGCAGAGGGAGAGGGAGAAGCAGGCTCTCTGCTGAGCAGGGAGCCCAATGCAGGGCTCGATCCCAGGGCCCTGGGATCATGACCTGAGCTGAAGGCAGACGCTTAACTGACTGAGCTACTCAGGCGCCCCAAAAAACCTAAGATTTTATGAAGTTTTAACTATAACAATGTAT
>NW_027689670.1:0-361 GCF_054177405.1 Leptonychotes weddellii | reverse complement strand
ATTAATATGCCTTTTAAAGTATATAAAATATTCAACTGGCATTTTTCCAAACCAAATGCACGTATTTTTATAATAGTCCTACCTTTTTGTTGAAATGTATATATAAACTTTAAATAAGGAGATTTCCATAAAATTATGCAGATGTTTCTATGATACCTAATTTTAGTTCTGTATTTTTGATCTATTGAAAAAATATCTTGAGATAAAGTCCCTTAAGTAGAGTTACTGGAAAAAGTGAATAACCTTTTTTTTTTTTTTTACTTTGAAAATGTTGTTTTTATATTGTTCTCTGAGAGAATTGGGGTATTTTATGATACCAAAAATTTACTCCTGCACCTAGAGCTTGACCAACAATGGATTT
>NW_027689669.1:0-361 GCF_054177405.1 Leptonychotes weddellii | reverse complement strand
CCCCCCCGGGGTGGGAGTTGTTTTATTCCCCGTTGGCTCTAGCGTGGTGTATAGAGCTCTGCTCCCAGTAGGGGGCGCAGTAAATATTGACTCAACCAGCGAACGAGCCAGGAGTTTCCTAAGGACCAGAATTCACCTCTTAAAATAACCCCAAACCTAGGGGCGCCTGCGTGGCTCAGTTGGTTAAGCAACTGCCTTTGGCTCAGGTCATGATCCTGGAGTCCCGGGATCGAGTCCCGCATGGGGCTCCCTGCTCGGCGGGGATCCTGCTTCTCCCTCTGACCCTCCCCCCTCTCATGTGCTCTCTCTCTCTCATTCTCTCTGTCTCAAATAAATAAATAAAATCTTTGAAAAAAAAAAA
>NW_027689668.1:0-6959 GCF_054177405.1 Leptonychotes weddellii | reverse complement strand
GATGAACCATGAGAGATGATGGACTCTGAAAAACAAACAGGGTTCTAGAGGGGAGGGGGGTGGGAGGATGGGTTAGCCTGGTGGTGGGTACTGAGGAGGGCACATTCTGCATGGAGCACTGGGTGTTATGCACAAACAATGAATCATGGAACTCTTCATCTAAAACTAATGATGTAATATATGGGGATTAACATAAGAATAAATAAATAAATAAATAAATAGACATGATTCTATATTCTTTTAAAACTTCCAAAATTTTGGGGCATGCGGGTGGCTCAGTCAGTTAAGTGTCTGCCTTGGGCTCAGATCATGATCTCAGGGTCCTGGGATCTAGGCCCACATCAGGCTCCCTGCTCAGCGGCAAGTCTGCTTCTCTCTTTCCCTTTGAGATCTCTCTCACTCTCACTCTCTCAAAACAAAAACTTAAAAAACTTTCAAAATTTTATTGGCCTCAACATTGGCTTGTTTTCATATTGGAATGCCTTTCTTTTTGAACTTTGTTCAAAAAAAAAGTTATCCTTTCTAACTTGGGTAGTTATTCGGTGATCATTAAAAAAACATTTGTTAAATACCCTTTTGTACCTGATACAATGCTAGAAGATATATAAAACAAGTAAAAAAGAAATCATTGCTGCTCTCTGAAAATATTTCCACGATCAGTATAGCCATAAATGGCAAAACTTGGAAGTTTTATGGTTTCACAATTCAAGGTATAGAATTTTCTGTTGACTCATCATGGATTCCTCATTTTCCAAAGCATGTGAATATTTATAATCCATTTTTATCTTCAGATCAGCCTTTTGAAATACATTCAGAAGGCATTTTCATTCTGATTTATTCTGACAAACTAAAAAGCAGAATAGATCCCTTGTCTTCTGTGAGCAACTTGAGGTCAGGAAACGTGGATGCTCTTTTGTACCCCCAATGCCTAGCACAGAGCCTGACACAAAGTAGGTGCTCAATAAATGTTTTAATAAGTGAATAAATAGGTGTGTTGTCTCCCTCGTTGGGCCAATTCTCCAAGGCAAGGATGGGGGAGCAATCAAAGCAACAGGGTGCCTTGACTGCTCTCTGAATCTCCTGGCTCGGGGTTCCTGATTTCTGGGATGTCTGGTGGAAAGATGAGGTGAGACACTGTAGATATGCAACCACATGATTTATTACTTTCATTGACTTTCACTTCAAGGATTCTGTTAAATGCCTCCTGGCGCCTGGGGCTGCCTCAACCTTGCTTGCTTCAGTAGCAGCTGCAGACGCTAGGACTTCGGGATAGTTCACAGCTGAAAACAGCTGTTCACACTTACTCATCTTTGTATGCACAGCATCTAACGCGGTGCTTGGATTTGGGATCAGTAGGGGCTCAATAACTGTTAAATTGAATTGCAGAGGCTGCTGTGTCTAAAAAAAATACGGATGCTTGGTTCCCATGCTTAGAGATTCTGATTTAATTGGTCTTGAGTGTGGCCTTGCAACAGAACATTTCAGAGTTGTTCAGACACAGTCATGTCTGAGAACGACTGAAACAGACTTCACACACGCTGCCCCTTATCAAGAGGGAAATGAGTAGTTCATCAAAAGCCACCAGGTGTTAGAGAGAGATTAGCACCTAATAGGAATTTTCTCTCTGATGTAGTCAGAATTTAAAGCTTAAAAATAGGGAATGCTACAGAGAAAAGTGAGCACGATTGTCACACCCTTCATTTACACCTTTCAAAGGCACCACATTGCTCCTGAGAGAAGATCCAAAATCCTTAGCATGGACTGCAAAGCCTCTTCCATAATCTGGCTTTCCGGGGTCATCTGGTGCTACCTTCCGCCTCACCTCCTGTGCCGTGGCCATGGGCTACCGCACCGCTTCTCACTTCAGACCCTCTTCCCTCCCAGAATACTACCCACTCCTCATCCTTAATCCCATCCACCCATCCAGCCATCCCTTTGCCTTGCTGACTCCTATACACTGTGGAGGCTTACGATTGAACGTCCCTTTGTCAGGGAAGAGTGGCTTCCTTGACCCTTCAGACTAGAGGTTATGTGTGCTAAGCACCTGGCATGACACTCACCCAGCTGTCATCGATCATCTATTCATTGTTCGACATCTGTTGTCTCCGTACAGGGCTGGGATAGGATCTCTACCCCTCCATTGGGGCTCTGCTGCTAAATCATTCTGTAACTTTAGGAATATTATTTAACCTCTCCAAGCTTCAAGTTCTAATTAGTAAAACGGTGTTGTCACTAGTACCCATCTCATAGGATTGCTGTAAGAATTCAATGAGATCATTCATGCAGAAAGCTTGTGGTCCAGTGCCTATCACATAGTAAGTGCTAAGAAAAATGTTAAGGATGATTACTGCATCGAGGTCTTTAGCTTGGATGTGGCTGGCTCTTCAGGTCCCTTCTTCTTCAGGTCCCTTCCAAACTCGATCTTACAATCATATGATGGCTTACAGGGTGTTTAAGGACTAAATAAATAATAGTTCTTTTCTTCCTTTCTAAAATCGGTCACCAGGGACACCTGGGTGGCTCAGTCAGTTAAGCACCTGCCTTCAGTTCAGGTCATGATCCCAGGGTCCTGGGATCCAGCCCCGCATCAGGCTCTCTGCTCAGTGGGGAGTCTGTTTCTCCTCCCTCTGCCTGCCACTCTCTGACAAATAAATAAAATCTTTTAAATAATAAAATAAAATCTATAACCAGTAAGAAATAAAATGCAGGAGACAGAAAATAAGTATCTGTTACCTTTATAGCAGATAAAGCTGATTAGATAATATGACTTTAGATATGAAGCCAAAGGGGCTTATAACACCTTTCCCAAATGGAATTCACCTCAAATCTGAGATAGCAGGCCTCTTCCTGGAGGCAGAGCTGCTTCAGTGTGAACCACAGGGAAGAACAGAAGATGTGGGCATCCTGGAGACAGACAGACTCTGAAAGATAAGCCCAAAAGACACAGAGCCAAGCCAATTCACCAATAATATAGGTTATTCCATCTCCCTGGAGGAGGGGTGAGGGGACAGAAGATACAAGGGGTCTTGCCATGCCTATTCCTTCTGGGAAGGAAATGGATGGTCTATCCCTGTCCATGAGGAGTAGGAAATAAGTACTGTCTCACTCACAATGTAGTTTCAATACCAGTAGAATGGTGTTTTTCAAAAGATAATTACAAAACGCATTTTGAAAAAAATCAATCCATAGTGCGCTGCAGGTGGTATGTCTGATGCAGTAGGCAGGTAAAAACAAGTTTGGTGAATGACTTCTTTTGCTTTTCTTCTAAACCAGTTGGTGTCTCTTTGTGTGTATATGTATAACAATATTTGAAGATAACATCAAAAGTCTAACTTTGAGGCCCCAAATGAAGCTGAGGCCCCAGCCTACTCCAGCCTCCCACTCTGGCCCCTTCGAGAGAGACACCCTGGCTTTCAGACTGGTGCAGGTCTGTGACCACGTTTCCACCTGTTGATGTCAAAATTAGAAAAGCAAGTTATGTAACCAGTATTTTAGTGATACTAACCGTAAGGTGTTATTAATGCTTATCACATAGTTTTTAAAACCATGGACTCTGCAGAAATGAATCCACACTCTGCCATTACTGTGTTTCTTTAGACACATTACCTCTTTGTACCCCCAAAGTCCTCATCTGTAGAATGGGAATAATAACAGTATCCATCTCACAAGGTTGTATGAGTTATACAATACATTCAAATGTCTTAGTACCTTGCATGTGTGTTCAATAAGTGGTAGACACTATTATCTACTTTGAAAGACCATTCTTTATCCTGAAATTATACCCTCCCTTTTATTTTGGTATTTGAAGTCTTTCTTCATGAAATTATAGCAATACTTTATAGGAAATCTGTTTTTTAATTTCCTTCACAAAATTTGCAAAAAAAGAGTTGGCAATCTTGTATTAATTAGTCCCTCCCATTTTTTGTTTTAAAATTTAACTGATTTATTAAAAACAACTATCTGGAAACCACTAAACTATAGGACATTACATCCCACTTCCATTTTTTGAAGACCTTGTAGGTAAGAAAATAAGGATATACATTTTGTAATCAAATAACTTTTAGAATATTACCAACTCTCCTGCCCCTTTATCCATACAATTTTTGTTGCAAATTAACATCCAAGGTCCTGTTAGTATATTTGCACAGGGGTCTGAAGGGCTCTGTGAAATGATCTGTGTGTTAAACAGTCTTTACTCGTGGGCAATTATTCTGCCTATTTACCTTGCTTTGGCATTGTGCAGCAGTGGGTTTATGATAAATACTGCTCGGTGATAATGTCCTCTGTGACAGTGACTCTCATATCCTTTGTCACTTTAGGCAGTAGAGACACTGAATGAACAAACTATTCATACACGACTGACCTAAAGACAGCAGAAGACACAAATTAAAATCAAACCTCATTTCTTTTTTTTTTCCTACTTCCAAACTTTATTGACCACTCTCCAGTGGTATTTCTAAAATTTACCTTTTTTTATACAGTGTTATATTAGTTTCAGGTGTACAATATAGTAATTCAGCAATTCCAGACATCACTCAGTGCTCATTACAATAAATGCACTCCTTAATCCCCATCACCTATTGCACCCATCCCCCCACCCACCTCCCCTCTGGGAACCATCAGTTTGTTCTCTGTATTTAAGAGTCTGGATTTTTGCTTGCCCACCCCCATTTTTTTTTTTTAAAACAAACCTCATTTCCATCTCTAGGCCTGATCTTATGAAATCACTGGCACTCTGACCATCACTACTGGGACATATTTTGAAATAAGTTGGTAATGAAATAAGGAAATGAGAACCCAGGTAGTAAGGAAGTGAGAATCCATGTCAGCACCCCGAAGTTCTACAAATTTTATTGGGACGAACTTTAAAAGTCCAAAACATTTTCCCAGGACCTCCTACTTGGTCACACTGCAGCACTGTGGATTAAAGCTGTGGTTAATTCTGTCTGTAACCACACATAAGTGGTAATATTTGTCATAAAAAACATAAAAGTCTTTGCCTCAAACTAATGTGTGAAGGTATCTTTTACTATGAAAATATCCAGGCTCCTCCAGATATTTCTAAAGGAGATGTATCTGTTCCTCCAAGCTGGCTCTGGGAGTCTGGCACATCTCTGTGAGTGGGCAAAGGAGTGATGCCAAAGCAGCAGTCCCTTGTCTGACCCCTTGATTTGCCTTCCCTGACAGCCCTGCTTGGAGAGAAACCAAGATTAGAGAGATGCCTGGCTCCTGGGAATGTGACAAGTGACAGTTTCCATCAGTGTTTATCTCTACTTGGCAAAAATAAGGCAAGTCTGGAAACAGGCCCCTGTGGAACTTGTTGGCAGTCACGGGACCATCCTGAGCTGGGCCTTCAAGTCCAGGAATACATACGTATTAACCATCATAACCAGATAAAGGGGCTGCCAACTATGAGAGTGACTAGAATTTGACCTTCCTTCACTGAAATGAGGGCAATCATTTGATGACCAAGAGATTTATATGAACTCTCAGGTGTGTATTACTATCCCTGTTTAATGGTTGGGGGGGGAACCAAAGCTGAGAAAGATTTGGTCATCTCACACACAAGAGCCCACAGCTGGTAAATGGGGGGGCCAGGATTCCAACTTGCCTGCCTGGCTCCAAAGTTCAGGCTCTGGCCACTGTGCTAATGGACCTCTTGCTCTCTCAGGAAGGCTGGGGGAGGTAAGCCTGCTGTCTGCAAGACTGTACCATGTTTGTGAAACAATCTTTCTAATTAACCTCTCCTGAAGGTTTCTCAGAAAGAACCCCCCCATCAGAGATTCTTCAGGGTTTGACTGGCTTGCTTGTTCTTGTCATTTTAAAATCCAAAGCTAGGAATACTGTATATATTTGTTTCAGTGCATCCATTTCCTCCTTGGTCTTAACTGTCACTTTACCTCAGGAGAATCTCCCAAGCAAGCTTTGTGAACCTTCAACCAATAATCCCTTTTGCTAATAATTCTCAAGAAGTATCTGACTCTAAAGGTATGTTCTGCTGGCTTGTCACCTAGAAAGATGGAAGCATAAAAAATTGTTTGTTTTATTTTAATTAACTAGCCATCTGTGACAATAAATCTACAACCAAGCTATTGTAGAGACATTTTCATACAGTTACATTTAGTATCCAGAATACAGTATCTTGTGTTTGCTTCAGCAGCATATATACTAAAATTGGAATGATACAGAGAAGACATAGATGTAGTGAAAAGAAGGGTCATATGCACCCCAATGTTCATAGCAGCAATGTCCACAATAGCCAAACTGGAAGGAGCTGAGATGACCTTCAACAGACGAATGGATAAAGAAGATGTGGTCCATATATACAACGGAATATTACATCAGAAAGGATGAATACCCAACTTTTGCATCAACATGGATGGGACTGGAGGAGATTATGCTAAGTGAAATAAGTCAAGCAGAGAAAGTCAATTATCATATGGTTTCAGTTATTTGCGGAACATAAGGAATAGCATGGAGGACATTAGGAGAAGGAAGGGAAGAATGAAGGGGGGGAAATTGGAGGGGGAGACGAACCATGAGAGACTACGGACTGCGAGAAACAAACTGGGGGTTTTAGAGGGGAAGGGCAGTGGGGGGATGGGTTAGCCCCGTGATGAGTATTAAGGAGGGCACGTATTGCATGGAGCACTGGTTGTTAGAAGAAAACAATGAATCATGGAACACTATATCAAAAACTAATGATGTACTGGGGCGCCTGGGTGGCTCAGTTGTTAAGCGTCTGCCTTCGGCTCAGGTCATGATCCCAGGGTCCTGGGATCGAGCCCTGCATCGGGCTCCCTGCTCTGCAGGGAAGCCTGCTTCTCCCTCTCCCACTCCCCCTGCTTGTGTTCCCTCTCTCACTATGTCTCTCTCTGTCAAATAAATAAAATCTTTAAAAAAAAAACAAAAACAAACTAATGATGTACTGTGTGGTGACTAATATAACATAATAAAAA
>NW_027689667.1:0-361 GCF_054177405.1 Leptonychotes weddellii | reverse complement strand
GGGCTGCCTCACAACCCAGAGCCCCCGTACCCTTAGAAGCTAGCTGCCCCGCACACCACCCATCTCCTCTTGCTCTTCATCTGCCACCAACAGCCAGCAGGGCCCTGACCACACTGCAGGGAGGGCTGCCTGCCCCTTCCCACTCCCCACTCATCTCTGCTCTGAAGACGAACGTGCCTGTCGTAGCATAGGTGGGCCCCCAGGACTGTCCGCGGCACTCAGTGGATGCCTGCTGGGCATGGATGGCTGACTGGGGAACAGGTGAATTGCCATGGAAACCGTGGGATTTGGTCCTGGACCTACGGCAGTGACACAGAGCACCCGTGGCTGGGGCCATGGAGGGGGGATGGGCTGCGTGCAC
>NW_027689666.1:0-361 GCF_054177405.1 Leptonychotes weddellii | reverse complement strand
CAGAAGGCAAACGTACGGTGTGGCTCAGAGCCTCAGGCATACAAAACCCACCATTCTCTGTGAGTCACACTGTTAGCATAAATTACCTGGTCAGACTGATGCAGCGGGGCCTGCAGATACAGGCCTAAAGTCACTCTTACCAGGCCAGATGTTCAAGGACTCAGGTTGTCTACCTGGAGCTGGTCAGGGGCCAGTCCTTTGGGATGCGTAGCAGTTGAGCAGCCAAAGCCTGTTCAATGAGCACTTTCCTGCACAGTCCACCGTGCTGGCCCTTGGCTTAGGCTCTGTGACAGCAGAACAGTGATACCTGCCTGAGCATCTCTATGTAGGAAAGCATTTCTGGGAAGGTGCACTTCAGTAT
>NW_027689665.1:0-361 GCF_054177405.1 Leptonychotes weddellii | reverse complement strand
GGGTTGTGAGATCCAAGCTCCATGTCAGGCTCTGTGCTCAGTGTGGAGTCTGCATGAGATTCTCTCCTTCTGCCTGTGCCCCTCTCCTCTCTCTCAAATAAATAAATAAATAAATAAATAAATAAATAAATAAATAAAATCTTTTTTTAAAAAGCAGCAGTATGGTATGCTTATCAATATGCCATATGGAGAAAGAGAAATATTACGTAAAGAGCGTCACAAATGAAGAATTACATTGAAGAATGTTAACATTCATTAAAAGAAATACCACACTGGGAGACAATAATATCATAAGAAATCAAAGAAAAGTAAATATGAAATAAATAACAATGTATTACTCTTGATTTTTTGCTTTAATAGT
>NW_027689664.1:0-361 GCF_054177405.1 Leptonychotes weddellii | reverse complement strand
AAACAATCCCATTTACAATTGCACCAAAAATAATAAGATACCTAGGAATAAACCTAACCAAAGAAGTGAAAGACCTGTGCTCTGAAAACTATAAAACACTGATGAAAGAAATTGAAGATGACACAAAGAAATGGAAAGACATTCCACGCTCATGGTTTAAAAAAACAGATACTGTTAAAATGTCTAAATTACCCAAAGGAATCTACACATTTAAGCAAACCCTATCAAATACCAACAGCATTTTTCACAGAACTAGAACAAACAATTCTAAAAAGTTGCATGGAACCACAAAGGACCCTGAATAGCCAATGCAATCTTGAAAAACAAAAGCAAAGTTGGAGGCTTCTCGATTCCAGATCTC
>NW_027689663.1:0-361 GCF_054177405.1 Leptonychotes weddellii | reverse complement strand
TTTTATGACAATTCTTAATGGCCTAAGACAATGCTTATTATCTAATACCACTTGAAAGAATGGAGAAGGAGTAAGATAACTTTGCATTGGAAAATCTACAAGGAAAATTTTCAAATGGTAACAGTGGATTTGTCAATATAACAGAATTATAGATTTTTTTATGATTCTTTTCACTTTTATGGAGCCTTTATATTTCCAATAATGAGAAAGTGTTGTTTTGACAACTCAGGAAAAGTGAACTTACAAAAAGCATCATTCCTCCCACCAGAAGGAAATGCAGTATGATTTCATTTATCTTGTCTTCTGATTTCGGTGTTATTTGCCTGAAGTATATGAAGAACATGCATTCTCACACAGACTA
>NW_027689662.1:0-361 GCF_054177405.1 Leptonychotes weddellii | reverse complement strand
GGAACCACTGCGACAGGCCCCTCCCCCAGAAGATCCAAGAACAGCCAGCCAAGACCAAGTTTACCGATCAATGAGAACGGCAGAACTCCCGCGCTAGGGGAATAGTGCACATAGAATTCATGGCTTTTTTCCCATAATTCTTTAGTCTTTCAAAGTTAATTATTTTTTTTGAGTTTTTCTTTTTCCCTTTTTCAACCAACATCTTATCAATCCATTTTTTAAAAAATCTTTTTTATTTTTCATTTTTAGAGTCATATTCTATCCCTTTAGAGTAGTTAACCTTATTTTTGGTGTATATATATATATATATATACATACATTGTTCTCCCTTTAAAATTTTGAGATACAGTTTCTTCTAACA
>NW_027689661.1:0-361 GCF_054177405.1 Leptonychotes weddellii | reverse complement strand
AAGTCCTTTCACAAAAGACTAGTATAAGGTTGTACACTGATTTCATCATAGAGTGTCAACTCTACAGCTGTCGAAATCATTGTATTAAAAAGAATTCTGAGCCCTCACCAGACAGAATGCTCTGATGAACAACGTCTGTACTTGGACACAAGAGGGGGAAACGGTAAGATAGGTGTTGTGGGTTGAATTGTGCCCCCACGCCAAAAAAAGATATGCTGAAATCCTAACCCCCAGTATCCATGACTTTATTTGGAAATAGGGTCTTCACAGATGTAATCAAGTTAAGATGAGGTCACACTCAATTAGGTGTGCGATAAAACTCTCTTATAAGAATAGAAAGTGGGGTGGGGGGCCGGCCTGG
>NW_027689660.1:0-361 GCF_054177405.1 Leptonychotes weddellii | reverse complement strand
ACCAAATATCTACTATGCATGATTAACAAGGATGGAATAACTCCAAATGCTACAAACTTTGTGACAAAGAAAGTTACATATACCATCTAGACACCAAATAAAACTCTTAGTCATGGAATTGAAATGAGAGTTTTTCCAATTTCATTTCAGTCGGTTCCTATGTGCATCTTCAGAAACACTGGATGTGGGGTGATAATAGAAATGGTTGCTTTTTGTGATCCTTAAGGTGATACAAATGAAGAAAACTAAACACATATTAATAGAAAATACTGCAAGAGGGTGATAATAATTACTACATTTAGGTACAGCAAGAAAAAGAATATGCACAATTACGTGATACATTTCCATTTAATACAAAATT
>NW_027689659.1:0-361 GCF_054177405.1 Leptonychotes weddellii | reverse complement strand
TGCCTCACTTGTGGGCCCATCCCGTACAGGCCTGGTCCTAGAGCTGCACCCCACCTCTCTTCTGCAGTTCTGCCTTTGGTGAGCCCCTAATTAGGAAGGCGCAGGAAGGTGACAAAGCAGCTGAGAAGGGCGCAGGGGGGAGCCCAGATGCAAACGGTTGTGAGGGCTCAGGAGAGAGGGGGGGTGCTCAGGTAGTGGGAGGTGGAGTCCCGGACTGGGAGACTTGGCTGAGAGAAGGAGGGGGGACATTTGGCCACCTTGAGCTGACTGGGATGGAAAGATAGATGCCACATGCCTCCAAAATCTTCACCTCTGAAAGGGGAACGAGAGTGAAGTGGTTTAGTGAGCGGCTTAGAAAGCC
>NW_027689658.1:0-361 GCF_054177405.1 Leptonychotes weddellii | reverse complement strand
TAAGAGGTAGAGATTATATTACCTGGCCCTTTTCGATGCTTCATTGGTGTCTACCTTGATTTTATAAGGTAAGTTTTTAAATGAGGTAATGCCCTATATGGACTATAGGCATTGGTAGGATTACAAAAAATAAGTTGTAGAAACCAAAGGAAATAAAAATTTAAAAAAAAAGATAGATTTGACTACACAAACATGTTAACTTCCGTAAGTTAAAGAATGTAAGAAAGATGGCTTAAAAATTAATGACAAGGGGGAAACATCTGCAATATAAAACATTATAAGTAAAAAAAGACCACAATATAGAAATAGACCTAAAATTATCAAGGTACCTTACAAAAAGAAAAATATGAAATGACAAACA
>NW_027689657.1:0-6959 GCF_054177405.1 Leptonychotes weddellii | reverse complement strand
ACTGAGCCACCCAGGCGCCCAGAAGCTTTTTATCTTGATGAAGTCCCAAAAGTTCATTTCCGCTTTTGTTTTCCTTGCCTTTGGAGACGTGTCTTGAAAGAAGCTGCTGTGGCCGATGTCAAGAGGTTACTGCCTATGTTCTCCTCTAGGATTTTGATGGATTCCTGTCTCACATTGAGGTTTTTCATCCGTTTAGAGTTTATCTTTGTGTATGGTGTAAGAATGGTCGAGTTTCATTCTTCTGTATATAGCTGTCCAATTTTCCCAGCACCATTTATTGAAGAGACTGTCTTTTTTCCATTGCATATTTTTTCCTGCTTTGTCATAGATTAGTTGACCATAGAGTTGAGGATCCACATCTGGGCTCTCTATTCTGTTCCATTGATCTATGTATCTGTTTTTGTGCCAGTACCATACTGTCTTGGTAATCATAGCTTTGTGATATAGCTTGAAATGGGGCAACGTGATGTCCCCAGCTTTGTTTTTCTTTTTCAGAATTTCCTTGGTGATTCGGGGTCTTTTCTGATTCCATACAAATTTTAGGATTGTTTGTTCCAGCACTTTGAAAAATGCCACTGGCATTTTGATTGGGATGGTGTTGGAAGTATAGATTGCTCTGGGCGGAATAGACATTTTAATAATGTTTATTCTTCTGATCCATGAGCAGGGAATCTTTTTGTGTCTTCTTCAATTTCTTTCATGAGTGTTCTGTATTTTCTAGAGTACAGATCCTTCACCTCTTTGGTTAGGTTTATTCTTATGGTTTTTGGTGCTGTTGTAAATGGAATCGATTCCCTAATTTCTCTTTCTACAGTTACATTGTTAGTGTATAGGAAAGCAACTGATTTTTGTGCATTGATTTTTGTATCCTGCCACATTACTGAATTGCTGTGTGAGTTCTAGTAATTTGGGGGTGGAGTCTTTTGGATTTTTCACATAAAGTATCATGTCATCTGCGAAGAGAGAGAGTTTGAATTCTTTGCCAATTTGAGTACATTTTATTTCTTTTTGTTGTCTGATTGCTGTTGCTAGGACTTCTAGTACTATGTTGAACAATAGTGGTGAGAGCGGGCATCCTTGTCATGTTCCTGATCTTAATGGAAAAGCTCTCAGCTTCTCCCCATCGAGAATGATATTCGCTGTGGGCTTTTCATAGATAGTTTTTATGAGATTAGGAATGTTCCCTCTATCCCTACACTCTGAAGAGTTTTAATCAGGAAAGGATGTTGTATTTTGTCAAATGCTTTTTCTGCATCAATTGAGAGGACCATATGGGTCTTCTCTCTCCTCTTATTAATGTGTACTGTCACATTGATTGGTTTGCAAATGTTGAACCACCCTTGCATCCCGGGGATAAATCCCACCTGTTCGTGATGGATAACCCTTTTAATGTACTGTTGGATCCTATTAGCTAGGATCTTGTTGAGAATTTTTGCATCCATATTCATCAGGGATATTAGTCTGAAATTCTCCTTTTTGATGAGGTCTTTGCCTGGTTTTGTGATCAAGGTAATGATGGCCTCATAGAATGAGTCTGGAAGCTTTCCTTCTGTTTCTATTTTTTGAAACAACTTCAGGAGAATAGGTATTATTTCTTCTTTGAATGTATGGTAGAATTCCCCAGGGAATTCATCAGGTTCTTGATTTTGGTTTTAGAGTGGAATGGTGTTATAGAAGGAAAGAATTATGGGCTTGAGTAGTTTATTAAACAAAGACTTTTTCTATATAAATATGTATGGTTTGAAGGAATTTAACCTAACCTTTATAATAAAAATATTTTGCCAAGCATTTTAGTTATAGGTCTTGATATATTCAAACTATCCTAGGAAGGAGATAAAGTACTCAAGTGTCACTGAATGCAGCAGCTGTGGGTGATGCCCCAACACTGTCTCTTATAAACTTTATGTGAAATTGAGTCAAGAGCTGAAAGCTCTGACTCTTCAAACCACTAATTTCAGATGTAAGCTTTCTTAACTCCACATCTCACAAAATATTCAAGCTAACTTTGCCAAAGATCAGAAATCTAAGCATTTGTATGAAATTAAGAAAGATAAAGTGTTTAGAAAACATATTGCAGTTTTATACTAAGCCCTAAGATGTACTAAACTATTTAAGATAATTGACTTCAGGAATTAATCAACAAATGGGAGTTTGAGCTATAAAATATGAATATTTAAAATGCAAGGAATTCTCTTATCCATGAATGCAGTCAAACAACACTGATCTTCGTCATTCATTCAGCTCTAGATCAAATGTGTGCCCAGGATAAACCCTCGACATAGGTGCAGCCTACAAGCCATGGGGAAAGAGAGCTAAATGCAATTATCAATCCTGTACAATATGCCTGAAAGGAAAAGCCAGTTTCTCCCTGTTTTGTTCCCAGGAAGGATGGGGCATCACAGGAACAGGGAGAAAGACATCACAACTTTCAAGTTCGTACAGGTACAATTGTGGGACCTTATGGCCACTGTCTCAACCAGAACAGCCACTTAGGCTATGTTCCTTAGGTATAGGACATTCCTACAGGCTCAACACTCCACACTTTGCTTTGCATTTCTACTTTCATAAGGTCTCTCACCTTTCTGTCCAGTGCCTTCACATCTGGAATCATCTCATCTGCATGGCCACATCACAAGAAGTGCCCGATGGACTCTCATGGCCTCAGTTCCTTTTTTAGGAGAGGCTCCCTTCACATAACTTCCATGATTCCCTACACCGCAGCCTGCAGGGGAGTGATACACTATTTATATATCCAACCAACTTCCCCAGGATGCCCAGTGCCCAAGTCCCATCTGAGAAGTGGGTCTGATGAGTTATCGTGCTTGAAGATCTCCAAGGCATAATTTTCCTTTAAATACAATGTGTTTCTCAAAAGAAAATAAGAGCTATGAGAAGAGTAGATGGTATGTTAAGAAAGCTTAATATTCTAACAGTATATTTCAAACATCAGTGCTTGTTCTTATTACCCAGTATTTGTACCTTTGTGTTCATCTTCTTCCTGCCTTTCACAGTGTGTGCATGGCTGTATGGCTACAGGCACATTCCTGTTCTTTCCTATATTTTCATTCTCCTTTTCCCTTTCTCTTTTACCCATGACCCACTAAGCATTGTAGTCAGCTAATTCCAGGTTAAAGGATTAATTTTCCATGCCCACAGGCAAAGACTGTGCTTCCTGTCATCTGGTAGCACACAACTTCCTAGGGATGAGGTATGAAACCCAATGCTCCTGAATTAAATGACCCTTACATAGTCCAGCATCTTTGCTAAAGGAATCATTCTCTCCATCTGGGGTGGTCTTACAGAAAAGTATTTAATCATTTAGAAGCAAATCAGAATCTTAGAAGTAAAATTATTCTCAAACATCCGTGAAATTATCAAAAAAGAAACTAGTCATCTTGCCAAGTATATATCAAGTAATATTTTTAGTCACTAATGGAACCAAAGATTATTTACTAAAAGAGTTATGGTTTATAAATGTCATTATTATATTGTACTATTTTTTTTTTAAGATTTTATTTATTTGCGAGAGAGAGAATGACAGAGAGCATGAGAAGGAGGAGGGTCAGAGGGAGAAGCAGACTCCCTGCTAAGCAGGGAGCCCAATGTGGGACTCGATCCCAGGACTCCAGGATCATGACCTGAGCCGAAGGCAGTCGCTTAACCAACTGAGCCACCCAGGCGCCCTATTGTACTATTTTTAAAAGTCAACTAATTACCCCAAAAAGATGGCAAAGTCTAGGCAGTACAGGAGCATGTTTTCTTTCTTTCTTTTTTTTGTTTTTTAGCAGCATGTTTTCTTAAATAAAACAAAGACCATTAGTTTTGACACTCTTTTGGCTAGAGTACTAATTAATGCAGCATTTGTGTAACAGTGAAGGAATACTACCAAAAATACACATCTATGTATGTGTGTATGCAAATATAATACATATTATATACATATATATGTAAAATTATTATGGTTGACTATTTGAATTTTGTTAATAAAAACAGTACTGAGAATAGCTTCTTTTTGGCTTGACTTATATTAGAAAAAGTGATATACAAGAATCTTGTCCTTCCTTTCATGTAAATGTATACATACACAAATATACATTTATATGTGTTTTTTCTTTTAAATCTTTATAAGGCCTGCTTTTCCTACTATGCACCAGGTACTTGAATGTACACTAATCCTCATGAAATCCTATGAAGCAGGCTTTATTATTTCTATTTTATTGATGAGAATGATGAAACTTGGAACGTGTAGATAACTTGTAAGTTTGCACATCTGATGAGTGGCAGAATGGGGTCCCAAACCCATGTCTCCTCAATCCAAATCCTTAGTTTTCCCACCATGTATGTTATCCAATCATATACATGTAGGTATTTTATTTTGTAAAATGAAAAAGGAAGAGAAAATGGTCTCTGGAAAATTCAAACATAGAGGTCTTTCCTCTCTCCTTCTGTGTCCCTAACTTCCCTTTTCTGGCTATATCATTTTGGCACTGCAGAATATTAACAATGCCCAGGGAAATTCAAAGAAGTAGAAGATGAGAAATGAAGATTCTCCTATATCATTAAATACTTTCACAGTTACTCCGTTTGACTGGCAGATACAAAGAGGTTTCTCCGTGACATCCATCACGCTGCCTAGGACTGTTCCAAGCTTGGTCTCAATGACAAATGCTTGAAGTTAATCATCTGTTTGCCTCTACCTTTCCTTTGAAGACATTGATCAAGCTGTGTTGACAGAGCTGTGATGAAATATCAGGCTCTGGGAAATGCTGAGCTAGCTTTGAATCTACCATTATTTGAACACAAGTTTTGAGGGACATCTGTCATTTTTCTTTGGCATTAACTGTCCTCTTTAATATGAGGCCACATACGTTTTAGTCAGAGTTATAGATTCTATAAATGCTTATAATGAAGTTCATGATTGGCATTGGGCTATTATTGCTGAGTGCTAACAATATCATTTAATTAACCAAAGGTCAAAGAACCATAACATTGTAGGACTTTGGAGATAGAAATTTATTCGTGCTCTGTTACCTAAACAGTGAAACAGAATTCTTTTAAACTTCTTTATATGTTATAACATCTTCCACTTAATAGAAAGCATCACATAGATTATTCTCCACATAATTTAATTACTTGAGTTTCAAATGCATTTTAAAGTCATTTAAGTATACTCTTAATAGTTGTTAGTATACTAAATAGTTGTTAGTAAAATAACTGTTTTTCCCTCTTTTATAGATATGAGGAAGTACATGGAGTTTTATAGACTTTATGGAGAACTGAGTCAGGCCATAAAACCAGAACATTTAGAATGTAGAATAATTTACATTGGGCTCATGGAGAAAAGAGAGCTTCAACAAATTATATACACTAGAAAAAAAAATGCCAGGAGTCAGCTGGATACTAGTTCTGTGGAGACTCTCCTCAACTCTCAAATGTATAGCTTTCCAATTTGTTTCAAGTAAAATCTTAGAATGTGAAAATCCTATTAGAAATATTGCTTAGGAAAAAAAAAGAAATATTGCTTAGGGTCAAAGAGTAGATTGAAAAAGGCAGTTACCCATAAAATAGCAGGTTTATAATACTTATATACTTGGGAGAGTCCCAGATGCTAGAACTTGAGGGCAGTTAAGAAGAAAAGAAAGAAAATGTCCTTCCTTTGTATTCATGGTACAAAGTCATTCCCAGTAAAATAATGAAACAACAGTAATAATAATAATGATAATTATTTGATTTTAAAAATTTAGCAGGCAAGTTGTATTTCTCCCAATGCCTTCCTTCATGTATCTCTCTAAGCACTTTCCAATTTGTTCAGTGTCATCATATTCCTCTCACACAAGCCATCTCCCAAACTATTTAATGATGAAAACTTAAGTAATAATCTCCAAATATACATTTAATTTTATGAAAAAAGAACTTGTGGTTTCTTGTCTAACCACTGCATTGACTGAGGCTATATTTCTCCTACAGGCAATGAGAAGGCTCCACTACATAGTAGCTAAAAGTTCAGATACTGAGTGTCATTTTCTCTAAATATGTATTTAACATTTCCATGACTTCGGTTTAGAGGAATAGATGAAATAAAATGCTGATGTGTAGTTTACCACTTAAAAATAATCATGGAACACTACATCAAAAACTAATGATGTAATGTATGGTGATTAACACAACATAATAAAATAAAATAAAATAAATAGTTCTAAAAATATTATCTATTATTATCATTATCATGACTTTAAAGGACATTATTGAAGAGTCTTAAGCCAGAGAGTGACAATATCCAATGATATTTTAAAAAATACTATATAAAGAATGGAACAATGGTCACATAACAATGTGCTTTTAAATTTCATTTAGAAGAAAACAATATGCTAGCATATTCAAGAAAAAAATTAGAAATAGAAGAATAATGAGAAGATTATATGGCATTAAAATTGTTCTAAATTTTTTTTAAAAATTGTTCTAAAATTTAAAAATGTATAACATACTCAAATGTACATTCTCTATTTTTGTTTTTGTTTTGAAACAAATTATACTTGTTTATGTTGTTCAATATTTCTTAGAGAGAATTACATTTCAATATATAACTATGTCACTCTTTTGCATAGTATACAATTCAATTAATCACCTTTTACAGTAAATTTCATTTAAAAAATATTAAAAAGTAGCAAGCATACAACAGTTATCATGTTTTATGCCTAGATATACAAACCGAAGAACAGAATTTTGTGTCTGGTATGGTGATGTGACTTCTGTCCAGATCAACCCTCTGGTTCACACTAACAACTGTAAACTCTGGGCAAAATACAAAAAACAACTACTTAAGAATTCCAAAGAATAAACAAAAACAGGTATACAATGGAAGGTAGTCAAATTGGAGAAATAACCAGAATCTCCTTCCTCCCTGCCTTTGTGGTTTTGCCCTGAAGGTATTAGGGACATTGCAGGCAATTAAATAAGGG
>NW_027689656.1:0-361 GCF_054177405.1 Leptonychotes weddellii | reverse complement strand
TATGTCATTCCATTGGCTTCTGGCTGATGAGAAATCAGCTATTAATCATACTGTTTTTCCCCAGTGAGTTACTTTTTTTTCTTGCTTTCAAGTTTTTCCTGTTATCTTTGGCTTTCAGCGGTGTGACTATGATATATCTTTTTGTGGGTTCTTTATGTGTTTTGTTTTATTTTTTGATCTTGGCTGAGCTTCTTAGGTCCGTAGTTTAATATTTTTCATCAAACTTGGTAAGTTTTCAGCCATTAATTTTTCAATTATTTTTTCTGACTCCCCCCCACCCTCTCCCCACCCCCCATTTTCCCTGCTCATTCCCGTGTTTAACCCAGAGCCAAGGATTTTCAACCGCCCCCCCCCCCATCAC
>NW_027689655.1:0-361 GCF_054177405.1 Leptonychotes weddellii | reverse complement strand
CATCTTACTATTGAGAACGTCTGAAGAGCCAGGTCACCCCATAGTGAAGAACAGCTGACCTTCCGGCTCCGCCAGGTGGGAGGCTCAGAAACAGGCCACCTTTGGGTGCGTTTCCAGGACTCACTGGCACCTGCAGGAGCCACTCAGAAGGGCTGGATTGGACCTGAAGGTCCGCAGACGGAGCTTCGTACGCACCTGCTGGTTGAGCGCCGGTGTGTCAGGACGGTGGGAACAGCACAGGACAGACAGAGGACTGTCTTCCTAGGACTCTTGCACACGCAGCTCAAAGCCCTGGAGGAGCACAGGTGAGCTGCGGCCCGGGGCTGCTAGCAGGGAAGGAGCTGTGTTCTGCCAGGACTCT
>NW_027689654.1:0-361 GCF_054177405.1 Leptonychotes weddellii | reverse complement strand
AGGGAGCCCGTCCCAGCCTGCTCGGGCCAGCCGGACAGACGGAGGGCAGCAAGGGGCGGGGAGCAGTCCCTAGCCAGCTGGCACGGGAAACATCAAGAACCTGGAAAAGAGATGCAGGAAGGCCAGGAGGTCACGAGGGGGTCCCCTGTGAGCCAGGGTTTTCTCCTTCTGCCTTTTCTGGAGGTACAACCCCCCTCGCAGCTAACGCCGGGGCGCCACTGTCCTCTGTCCTGTTAGAGCTGGGCACCGGATGCCGTCACCTGCACCGTCGCCACGTGATCCCTCTCTGTCCGCCCCCACCCCTGAATTCCCTTCGTGCAGGCTGCCTCGGAGGCTCTGCTGGGGGGCGCCTGCTTGATGC
>NW_027689653.1:0-361 GCF_054177405.1 Leptonychotes weddellii | reverse complement strand
AAGTCCTTTCACAAAAGACTAGTATAAGGTTGTACACTGATTTCATCATAGAGTGTCAACTCTACAGCTGTCGAAATCATTGTATTAAAAAGAATTCTGAGCCCTCACCAGACAGAATGCTCTGATGAACAACGTCTGTACTTGGACACAAGAGGGGGAAATGGTAAGATAGGTGTTGTGGGTTGAATTGTGCCCCCACGCCAAAAAAAGATATGCTGAAATCCTAACCCCCAGTATCCATGACTTTATTTGGAAATAGGGTCTTCACAGATGTAATCAAGTTAAGATGAGGTCACACTCAATTAGGTGTGCGATAAAACTCTCTTATAAGAATAGAAAGTGGGGTGGGGGGCCGGCCTGG
>NW_027689652.1:0-361 GCF_054177405.1 Leptonychotes weddellii | reverse complement strand
AAAAAAAAAAGTGTTACTTTTCCCTCCAAGGAGGAAAAACTTAAACTAACTCCAATGCCCTTAAGTGGTGAATGGTTAGTAAATTATAACACACTTATACAGATGGGCTTTTGTGCAACCATTAGTTTACAAAAACAATAAAATACTTAGGAATAAATTTAACCAAGGAAGCAAAAGACCTATATAATGAAAACTACAAGACTGATGGAAGAACTTGAAGAAGACACAAACAAATGGAAAAATAGCCTGTGTGCATGGGTCAGAAGAATTAATATAGTTTAAATGTTTATACTGCCCAAAGCCATCTATAGATTCATTGTAATCCCTATCAAAATTCCAATGACATTTTTCACAGAAATAG
>NW_027689651.1:0-361 GCF_054177405.1 Leptonychotes weddellii | reverse complement strand
CTCCCAATCGGCCCCAGAGGAGCCGAGAGCTTGGGGCCCCACTCCTCAGTGAGCCCTCAGAGAAAAGCAGTCAATAACTCCTGTCTCCCTGGTCTCCGGCCGCACTCCCTGCTCACCTGGGTTGTGACCAGCATTTCTATCTCTGGCACATGACCCCGTTTGGAGTCTCCAAACCCAGCAGATCCCTGTGGTGCGCTCCCGTGCTGCTCCTCCCAGAGGAGGAAGGAGAGTCTCCTTGGATCTGCCACTTGTTGGGTCCCTGCTGGAAGAGCAGTGGCCCAACTGTGCTGCAGATCATGGTTTATGGCAACCCACTCCTTGGCTCTGTCTCTGCAGCCAGCTTCCCCACTCTGATATCTGG
>NW_027689650.1:0-361 GCF_054177405.1 Leptonychotes weddellii | reverse complement strand
GAAAATAAGTAGATAAGGGCGAAGGTAGGTGGGGGATAGAACTCTGCTACTCCAAGAGTAATTCACTGGCTAGCAAAATCCACATCATCTAGCAACTTATTAGAAATGGGCAATCTCAGGCCCAAGTACACACAATAAAAAACTGCATTGTAACATTTAGGTTAATTCTTTTTTTTTAAAGATTTTATTTATTTATTTGAGACAGAGAGAATGAGAGAGACAGAGAGCACATGAGAGGGGGGAGGGTCAGAGGGAGAAGCAGGCTCCCTGCCGAGCAGGGAGCCCGATGCGGGACTCGATCCCGGGACTCCAGGATCATGACCTGAGCCGAAGGCAGTCGCTTAACCAACTGAGCCACCCA
>NW_027689649.1:0-361 GCF_054177405.1 Leptonychotes weddellii | reverse complement strand
TTAATCTTAGAGGAAAAGTTTCAGCTTTTCATCATTGGGTAGGCTGGTAGCTGTGGGTTTACAGTATATGGCTTTATTATGTTAAGATATGTTCCTTATATACCCACTTTTGTGAGTGTTCTTATAAATGAATATTGAATTTTGGCAAATGCCTTTTCTGCATCTATTGAGATGATCGTATGATTTTTTAAATTTTATTATGTCAATCACCATACATTACACATTAGTTTTTGATGTAGTGTTCCATGATTCAATGTTTGCATACAACACCCAGTGCTCCATTCAGTACATGCCCTCTTTAATACCCATCACCAGGCTACCCATTCCCCCACCCCCTCCCCTCTAGAACTCTGTTTGTTTC
>NW_027689648.1:0-361 GCF_054177405.1 Leptonychotes weddellii | reverse complement strand
CGGTGTTGTAAGTTTGAGCCCCACATTGGGTGTAGAGAGTACTTCAAAATAGACGCTTCAAAAAAAAAAGACTATAGTCTAGAGGATGTACAATGAAAAGGTAAGTGTCCCCTGTCTCCACCCAGAGGTATCCTCGACAAGCATGTACTTGGGTAAACTCCATAAATTCTCAATGCACAATCAACCATGGCTCTATATACCGTTTTACACGTATATTTTAACCCACCACCAGATTTTGCCATACAGACTTCTTCAGGTTGCTCTGCTCACTTAGCAAGGCTTTTAGCACTGCTTCCCAAGTCCCTACATCTGGGACGTTCTCCTTGGGTCATTGAGTTCCCATCGGAATTCCTTCTTCTGT
>NW_027689647.1:0-361 GCF_054177405.1 Leptonychotes weddellii | reverse complement strand
TAGACAAAGGGGGTGAGCAGAAGAGACAAAAATCCCTGGTCTCTTAGAATTTATATTCTAATGTAGACGAGTTGAGCATGAGTGGGAGTATGTGCATGCATGCATGTGCAGGCAGAGCAGGGCACAGACGATACGCAAGAAGGTATTAGTGATAAATGCTATAAAGAAAGTAACTTTAGGGGCG
The DNA here is from genome assembly GCF_054177405.1 of Leptonychotes weddellii. Classification (NCBI taxonomy): domain Eukaryota; kingdom Metazoa; phylum Chordata; class Mammalia; order Carnivora; family Phocidae; genus Leptonychotes; species Leptonychotes weddellii. Next base: position 177 of record NW_027689647.1, on the reverse strand, counting down.
CCTGGGTGGCTCAGTGGTTAAGCGTCTGCCTTCGGCTCAGGTCATGATCCCGGAGTCCTGGGATCGAGCCCCGCATCGGGCTCCCTGCTCAGCGGGGAGCCTGCTTCTCCCTCTCCCTCTGCTGCTGCTCCCCTACTTGTGCTCTCTCTGTCAAATATATAAAATCTTAAAAAAAAA
>NW_027689646.1:0-6959 GCF_054177405.1 Leptonychotes weddellii | reverse complement strand
GGGGAAAAAAAAAAAGTTCTCATGACTCAAATCTGATCATACTTCCTTATCGGTCAATATCCTTTCCCCTCCTCACCTAAGCAACTCCTACTCATTCTTCAAGTATCAGTTCTGCCACAAAGTCAATTCTAATTTGCTTGAACAGTTCAAATTCTCCTATTAGAAGTTGTCATTCCTCCAATCTCCCCCATCACATCACATGTTAGAATTATAATTCTATACGTATTAATATAATTAGGGTCCATTTACTCTACTTGACCCCTCTCTCCCTGTTTTTTTTGTTCACTTTTGAATCAGAACCAAGGTCACTTTTTAGCACATGGTAGGTGCTAACAAAATATTTAAGTGTTTGTTGAATGAATAAATGACTTTATGTTTACATGCATGAATGAGCGAAGCAACCTCTTTCCCCTTAAGATCTTACTGTTCTCTCAATCTAGAATATCCTTCTCTTGAAATGCATATCTTAATCTTAACAATTCCATTAGCAGCATTTGTCAAATTATTAATGGGGGTCTTTCATCTATTATTATAATTCAGTAAGCCACTTCTTACCCCCCCCCCATAGCTCTTATATGTTCTTGTTTTTGGTAGTTCCCCTCACCCCTCCAAAAGAATAAACCTCTATGAAGACAAGAACTTTGTGGGGTTTTTTTAATCCTTAATGAAGGATAGTTGGAAGAAAGGCTGGCAGAGACAAGGGTCCCCCATCTGAAGAGGAAACTACCCTTAAAAGGAAAGAGACCCCATTCTGTTATTCTAAGCTTTACTCAATGACCCAGCTTTAAGCTTTAAGTTTTCCTACTGGGAGGACTTACAACTTGTAGGTGACAGAAAGGAAGGGAATGGCCTTGGGCATCCTAAACCACGTGGTGGTGGGGGGGTGAAGCTCAACAGCCAGTGGATATTTAAACAAAGAGCTTGATCTGGTAGCCTGCGGCTGGCATGCCTTAGGGCAGTGGTGGCCACTGCTGACTTCGTCCCCAAGGCAACAAAACACCACCCTTTCCAACGTGAACACCTACCTGATGGGTAGATGAGCACGTGGACCAAAACCTGATTGGATGACAGGTGCATGGAGGGTTAATCAGATTAAAGCAGCCCACACCAAAAAGCCCATAAAAACCCCTAGATTTAAATGCCAAATGACAACCCTCTTGGGTCCCCTCCCTCTTCGGAAGCTTTATAATACAGCTCAATAAACTTTGCTTTGCTGCCCACCACACTTCATCTGGTCTACCTCTTCATTCTTCAAAGCGGCGGGACCAAGAACTGCAGGCACTAAAGGAAAAGAAATCCTGCAACAATCCTGAAATAGTTTTTTTTTAATTAAACAGCAAAGCAAAATTATAATACAATTTTAAATGTTTGCAAATTAGGTTGCAAGATGGATGCAAAATGTTTGTGATATGACTATTACATATATTCATACAGCTAAAGTCATTCATCGAATCTCACACCAACACAAACATAAAATTATCCCATGATTATAAGTAGCCCAAATCTAACAACCATAAGCTGGATTAGTGGATCTCTTTCTCTATTTAACATTTTAACATTATTTCTGATACTAATTTCCTTACCTAATGGAATCTACAAACTAAAGTTTAAAAAATTGTTAAAGAATGACTAAAAGTCTGCAAAGAAGTAGAGTTCACAGGAAATTTTCAGAGAAGAAATGAGCTAAAATAACAAGAAAGAATCAATTAGTATACATGTAAAGCTTTTATTCATGATTTTGATACTAACTAACTCTTAAGGGATTTTGCAAAAGTTGATCTGCTGGGTACTACAAATAAACCTTGAGTCCAAACACTTGTAACCATTCTCTTCTAGATGTGGTTTACATATATAGTCCCCAAAGATCTCATCTGTGCCAGAGATAACACAGATCTGGAGTAAAAACATTTGGACTTGGTTACTACTGTTTACCAAGTACTTTCCTATCCTATTTCTATTTTTCCTCAAAATTTTATATTTCAGACATACACACAACCAGAGCTTATCTTTTCAGATACCAAGTGGATTATTTTGTACAAGAGAAAGTTTTTTTTGTTTTGTTTTGTTTTTATTTAAATTCAATTAATTAACATATAATGTATTATTTGTTTCAGGAGGGGAAAGTTTTTAACAATAAATCTTCCCAATTTTACAACTCAGTTTCAAGAAAAATCATTTTTGTAGCTCTATTTTTGTTTTGTTTTTTTGTTTTGTTTTGTTTTGTTTTTTAAAGATTTTATTTGTTTATTTGAGAGAGAGAGAAAGAGAGAGCACGCACAAGAGAAGGGGGAGGGTCAGAGGGAGAAGCAGACTCCCCGCCGAGCAGGGAGCCCAAAGTGGGACTCGATCCAGGGACTCCAGGACCATGACCCAAGCCGAAGGCAGTCGCCCAACCAACTGAGCCACCCATGTGCCCCTGTAGTTTTGTTTTTAATTGATTAAAGAGAAACCAACAATCTTATCTTATTACCATATATAAAACAAGCCCTCACTGAAAAAGTATCTTATTTTGATTATGTTTTAGCAATTAAAGTTTAGGCTACTCTCATAGATGATTAACTGTTGAAATTACTTTTACAAAAATGAAACCAATTTTTTTCCCTAGGGGAAGGGAAATGAGAAAGTGAGAAGCAAATGGAGAAGAGGCACAAGATGGTGGATAGGATGCATAAATTTGTGCATTCAATACATGATTTAGCCCAACTTTTTCATGACATAATGGTTACTCTCTTGTATTTTTTACTATGCCTATAATAAAAGATAGTGCTAAACTTATAAATCAAAGCAAATTTAAACATTTACTTTCATGTTCCATAAATATATGCATCACTAATTATAAAGTCCCTACACTATATTTGCATGTTTTCATGGACTAATGTAATACACAATGTCATGGCAGTCTATTTTGCTCCTAATTTTGCCTAGATCTGACATTATCTTCATAACTATTCAATTAAGCCACAAACAAAAATACTATAACATTTGGAATTGATCCAAGTTTTTTAAAAAAAGATTGGCAGCAATTCCATAGAACAGAAAGAAGATGAATCCCTAACCTTTCTTTGTTTTTTGTGTCAGTTGTTTGAAAAACACTAGACAATGATATGAAGTTTTCTATATATTGTCCATGAACTTGATTTTCTGATTTTAGCTTCCGACTTTCTTCCTTAACTGCATCTACTCTTGCAGAAAGCATTTTAGATGTGTGTTGGAGTTCCAACACTTGATTGAGAGGTTGTGTTTTTTTTTTTTTCCTTCAGTTCCACCTGCTTTTTAGCACCAACTACATCCATGTCAGCATTCATCATCTTGGGTTACAAACATTTAGAACTTGGCTACAAAATCCTTGATGAATGGTTTGCCTATGGAGACACCAGGAGGGGAAGGGATCAGGAGGACACGTCAGGACCCAACACTTGGACCAACTTGAAAACAACAATTTGACTGGTTCACTGCTATAGTTCCAGCTCCTGGAACTGTGTTGGAGTAAGTGGGCAGAAAAAAAAAAAAAGAAGTTTCATCTCTCTTGTGGTGGAATAACTGAAGCAGACCAGCACAGAACTGAGGCACACTAGATTCTACCAAACCGTCAGTAGCCAAAGATAAGTATACTATCCATTTTAGGTTGTTTAGAGTGGGAACAATAAAAATGGGAGTAGCAGAGAGCAGATTAGGGAGGTGATGATAAGGAAATAGGAGGATTTCTCACATCTTTAGCCATCATAAGGAATGCAAATGACATCTCAAGATTTGGGAAACAGAATAGCATGAGTGGGTAGGGCAGGGAGGACTTTTTCAAACATGAGCTAATAACTTACAGCTAATATATGCTATTTTCTGTTAATTAAATATATACGTATATATATTTATATATAACTCTGGGTCAAGAGCCTTTACAAGATTCAGGTAGAAAAAAACATTGCCCAGTCCCACATAATAGGTAGAAGTGCAGATGCTCCCCTCGCCAAAGTGATTTCATAATAAGAGTTAGAATCTCACCTCTTCATGACAACAACTACCAGTATGGGTGGTATGGATATTGTGTGTGTCATGACATTTATTTTATTTATTATCACCCTCTGTTATGGGCCCTCCAAAATTCATATGTTGAAATCCTAACTCCCCACTACCTCAGAATATGACTGTATTTAGAGATAGGGTCTTTAAAGAGATAATTAAAGTTAAAATGAGTTCATTGGGGTGGGCCCGAATCTCTTATGATTGGTGTGTTCATAAGAAGAGGAGATTAGGACACCCAAACATGCAGCAGAAAGACCATGTGGACAAACATAGGGAAGGTAGCCATTGGCAAGCCAAGGAAAGAGACCCTAGAAGAAATAATCCAACCCTGCTGACACTTTGATCTCAGAGTCCTAGACTCCAGAAGTGTGAGAAAATAAATGTCTGTTGTTTAAGCCACCAAGTCTCTGGTATTTTGTTATGGAAGCCCTAGAAAACTAACATACCCTCCATTTTAAAATGTTTGAATTTAAATTTAAGAACTTAGTAAAGCATATAATGTTCTCAAAGTCTATTTGTTGACTTACTGAATGAGAAAGGAAGAGTCAAAGTCAGAATAGATATCAGTAAGTATTAACAACAACTGAAATGAAGTGTTTGAAGGATATTCACTGGGAGGAAGGATATATCCACCTGGGAGAAAAACGTGATGATGAATACACTGGTTCTCCAAGAAAACACCATATATATTCCACTTCACATAAACTGACGCCTGAGAATACATCATTTGTACATACTAATCAAAGGGGGAGAATATACAATTGAACCTAGAGAGAGAGAGAAAAAAAGAAAAGTATATCTTAAAAGAGGCGACAAGTAGTCGAGATTTTGAAAGGTAGAAAAAGATGTCAAAAAATAAAATTGTTCGAGGAAGCAGATCATGAAAATGACAATGAAAGAAAAAAAATAACCTATGGAAGTGATAGAAAAATGTGTCTAAAATGTAAAGTAGAGGCAGAAGAGCAAAGAAAAAGAGTTATTATCGCCATAGACCCAAGGCAAGAGTGTTGTAATTTTTCAAGGGCCCACAGATACATCTGAAGTTTTAATATAAAATGTATTAGATCTAAAAATGAAAGCTGCAAAATAAAATGTCAAAATATATAAAAGTTTACAAATTATAATATTATGTTCTCTAAGCCATTGTATCCTATACACATATAACAGTTGTATATCAACTTTATATTATTTGGGAAAGGGAAACTTTTTAATATGTTTGATATAATGTATGTAGTGCATCTATAATAAGAGCACCACGGACTTCTGAAAGTCTTAAAATTGCCCTAGGGAAAGATGATATTGCAATGTAGGAAGAGAAGGAGGATATGGTAGAGACAAAATAGTTTTATCTGAGTTATAAAGTCATGAATTCTCTGGCAAACTCTACTGGTACACCAGACAGTTGTTCCTAGAAGAGGTAATAATCAGTGCTAACAATTCAGGCATCAGGCAAGTACCTTATTTTTTGGCATTATGGTTGCTAAAATATAACCCAGAAGTATATTCTTCATCAGCAATTTGTCGGTTTAAAAAAGCACAGGATTATGTCTAAATAATGACAAACACTAATCTAGTGAACTCAGTGAAAAATCTGCTGTCAAAGGAGAAAACATTCACCAGTTGCTTGGCATTATGAAGAAAGAACTATTTTACTTTTTCAAGAGACTGAATCATCACTTCCTGTAGGAATGACCTAATAAACCATACTGCATTGCTCATATCAACATGAATCCATTGTTCAATAAAACATGGCCAGATTTGACCATTAAAAAATAGTTTTTCCAGGCAATGAACATAAGCAGTTTTTTGGTATCTTCAGAGAAATTTATATACTACTTCAAATATAATAAAAGACCATTGATTAACACTTAATTAAAAAGATAAAGCAACCCAGTGTGATTTCACACTTGAAAGGAGAATTATCACAACTTAATTTAATGCCAAAATATAGAACTTTATGTTTAATAAGACAGTATGGGAATTTTAGGGCTAGTATAACAAATAATAAAAATCAGTATGTTTATCATATTAATAGGTCATAGTAAATTTTTACAACATTCTGCCAGCATGTGAACCCTGAAAATAAATTTGATCAGAATATTAAAAAAAACCTAAGTTTCATTTCTCAGAAAAGGGAAATCAATTGTTAAGACCATGAAAACTAAAGCCATATCTTAAATATTCTAGTATTAAAAATTCTAACACCTATAAGTACATGCTTTTTAAAGTGTATTTAGGTATATTTCTTATGCAGGAAGACTAAGTAAATTAGGTATCCTAGGTACTTCACACAATATGTTCAGATTATGAGTTTTGCAGTTGTGGAGTATAACTATTAAACATACCTTATCTCCTTCTTGGAACTGAAACTGTCATTTGGTATAAATCTATTACTACACATTGAGTTGATATACTCAAAGTGCAAGTATCACTGCATTCCATTAATATAAAAGAGATTAACCAAGATGCTCTGATTCACGGATGAATATTTCTGGAATAAGAGAATATGGGAAATACACCTTCACTGTTAATGTGGGCAATCCTGCCAAGAAGTAACAATGGCCCATCATGCTTAATTATATTTTTGAGCTTTGGGTTTTTAAGAGTGAATTTTTAAAAGAATAAAGGTAATCAATACACACGTGTCAAAACTTTAAACTCAGTCCTATTTCAGCAAATACAGTTGGCCCTTGAACAATGGGGAATTAAGGATGCCTACCACTCACACAGTTGAAAAATCCATGCATAACTTTTGATTCCCCCAAAACTTAACTACAAATAGCCTATTGTTGACCAGAAGCTTTTTTTTTATTATGTTATGTTAATCACCATACATTACCTCATTAATTTTTGATGTAGTGCTCCATGATTCATTGTTTCCGTCTAACACCCAGTGCTCCATGCAGAACGTGCCCTCTTTAATACCCATCACCAGGCTA
>NW_027689645.1:0-14611 GCF_054177405.1 Leptonychotes weddellii | reverse complement strand
TTTTACATCAACATGGATGGGACGGGAGATTATGCTAAGTGAAATAAGTCAAGCAGAGAAAGTCAATTATCATATGGTTTCACTTATTTGTGGAACATAAGGAATAGCATGGAGGACATTAGGAGAAGGAAGGGAAAAATGAAGGGAGGGAAATCGGAGGGAGAGATGAACCATGAGAGACTATGGACTCTGAGAAACAAACAGGGTTTTAGAGGGGAGGGGGGTCGGGGGATGGGTTAGCCCGGTGATGGGTATTAAGGAGGGCACGTATTGCATGGAGCACTGGGTGTTATATGAAAACAGTGGATCGTGGATCACTACATCAAAAACTAATGATGTATTGTATGGTAACTAACATAATAAAATTAATAAAAAAAATAAAAAATAAAAAAAAAATAAACACCGCGGGCTCAATCCTGGCTGCACAATATCTGGACTTCAGCCCATAGATTCTCATTAATTTTTCTGGAGTGGGTCTAGGCATGAGATTTTTTTTTATGCTTTCATAGGAGATTCCATTTGTAGTCAGGGTTGAGAACCTCCAATCTATCTACCCTATTAGGAACAGGAATCAGGTAAAAACGCATATACTGGGGACTTTTCCACAATATTCCTCCATTCCAATATCCTAATCACCTTTCAACAAATTCATTTAGTTCTTCCCCCTTCAAATATACATCTTAAAAACTACCCCCACTTTGTAGTTTTCTAATAATCACCTACATCTGAAATCTACCCCCCCATGATATAGATTTAATTAGCCCATTCCCTTTCTTTTACTCCATCTTGACACTCCAATTAACCATCTATACTTCATCTATCCAACAATCCCTATGCATCTTGCTAAGATATCTACGGAAACAGAAACCTGGCTTATTACCCTGCCATTCATGGTCAGTTCTTCATGCTTCCCTCCTCTCTGCCCCATCCCTCAGCACCCAGATCTTCAAGGGGACAGAAGCTGGATTGAAGATAGCCTTTCTTACCAGAAGCTTAGGAACTTTTACTAATGAAGTAGAGTCTGAACAGCTGCAGAAGATCCTTCCCTCCTTTTCCACACATCCCCTGTGTCTGGATGAGTGGCCATGGTTCCATAGAAGCCTCTATTGAGACATTAAATTCAGCAGGTCTGGTATAGAAGGCCTGCCTCCCTCTAACTCTGCTCTTGAGGGTACCACTTAATAAAGGGCTCCTGGGTACCTCTAAATGTAAGACATTTAATTCTTTATGGGATGGAGAAAGGAGAGTGATACAAAGCCTCTATTCCATATCCCAGAAGTAGGAATTTGTCTTTAAAGACATGCACCATGTTTTAATTTCTGTACCTTTCAGAAAGATACCACCAAGGCGAGCTCTGGGCAGTGCTGCCAAGTCATCAAGGTCTATTTATATAATAAACCACTAGCCATTTCTTCCAGCAATATTCCCCTCTTCTGCCATGCCTTCCCAGAAAAATAACCGTCCCCACACTCTCTCCACAGTCACCTCTGTCAAAGCCATCACTGAGAAGGGATCTGCTAGCCCTCAGTCTTGAAACACCACTCAGGCATTCTGAGGGAAACATGTCAACGGAATGTTCCATTAATGGCTGAAATTCGGGTGTGTTAAACTGGCTGGAGAGATTCTCTAAGGGAACAACCAGTAAGAGAGTTTTTATTCCCAAAGAAAAAAGAACAAATTTATTAGCCTTAGCCCCTGCCTAATATATAACACCCAGGAAATTATCAGAGCTCTTAGTCAGTAAGAGAGTTTTTATTCCCAAGGAAAAAAGAACAAGTTTATTAGCCTTAGCCCCTAACACCCAGGAAATTATCAGAGCTCTTAGCATTTTGTTCAGGAAATATTTGCACCCACTTCCAATAGGTTCTGGTTGGGCACTGTGTGGATTCAGTGATGTTTAAGACAAGGTCTCTCCCTTCAGTGCCTATCACAAAAGCAATCACACATTAAAAAGACTTTTAAAAGATAAATAAAATATTGGGAGTACATCAAAATAAAAAGCTTCTGCACAGAGAAGGGAACAATCAACAAAACTAAAAGACAACCTACTGAACGGGAGATACTTGCAAATGACATATCTGATAAAGGGTTAGTATCCAAAATATATAAAGAACTTATAGAATTCAGTACTCAAATAATCCAATTTAAAAATGGGCAGAAGACATGAACAGACATTTCTCCAAAGAAGACATCCTGATGGCCAACAGACACATGAAAAGAAGTTCATCATCACTTACCATCAGGGAAATGCAAATCAAAACTACAAGGAGATGTCACCTTGCACCAGTCAGAATGGCTAAAGTCAACAACACAAGAAACAACAGGTATTGGCAAGGATGTGGATAAAAAGGAACCCTCCTGCACTGTTGATGAGAATGTAAACTGGTATAGCCATTGTGGAAAATAGTACAGAGGTTCTGCAAAAAGTCAAAAATAGAGGGCTGCCTGGGTGGCTCAGTCAGTTAAGCATCCAACTCTTGATTTCAGCTCAAGTCATGATCTCAGGGTCGTGAGATCGAGTCCAATATCAGGCTCCACACTGACCATGGAAGCCTGCTTAAGATTCTCTCTCTCCCTCTCCTTCTACCCCTCCCCACCCACCCTCAAGAAAAAAAATTTTTTTAAGATTTTATTTATTTATTTGACAGAGAGAGACACAGCAAGAGAGAGAGCACAAGCAGGGGGAGTGGGAGAGGGAGAAGCAGGCTTCCCACCGAGCAGGGAGCCCAATGTGGGGCTTGATCCCAGGACCCTGGGACCATGACCTGAGCCGAAGGCAGACGCTTAACGACTGAGTGCAGGCACCCCAAGAAAACTTTTTTAAAAGTTAAAAATAGAACTACCTATGTTCTAGCAATCACACCGTACTACCAGGTATTTACCCAAAGAAGACAAAAACACTAAATTTGGAGGGACACAAGCACCCCCATATTTATAGCAGCATTATATACAATAGCCAAGATATGGAAGCAGCCCACGTTTCCATCAACTGAGGAGTGGATAAAGAAAATATGGTATACATATACAATGGAATATTCTTCAGCCATAAAAAATGAAATCTTGCCATTTGTAGCAACATAGATGGAGCTAGAGAGTATAATGCAAAACAAAATAAGTCAGCCAGAAAGACAAATACCATGATTTCATTCATGTGTGGAATTTAAGAAACAAATGAGCAAAGGGAAAAAAAGAAAGAGAGAAATCAAGAAGCAGACTCTTAATTATAGAGACCAAACTATTGTTACCAGAGGCGAGGGGGTGGGGGGATGGGAGAAATAGAGGATAGGGATTAAGGGGTACACTTGTGGTGATGAGCACTGGGTGTCCTATGGAACTGTTGAATCACTATATTATACACCTGAAACTAATATAACCCTGTATATTGACTAACTGGAATTAGAAATAAAAAATAAAATTTACTGGGTCATAAAAAAAGAAAACTTTTAGAAGATATACAAATGGCCAACAAGCACAGAAAGGATGCTCAACATCACTAATCCTTAGGGAACTGCTAATCAAAACTACAATGAGGTATCCCCTCACACTCATTAGGATGATTATATTAAAAAAAAAAAAAAAAAAACCAAACCAGAAATTAACAAATGTTGGTAAGGATTTGCACTGTTGTGGGAATGTAAAATTGTAGGTCTGCTGTGGAAAATTATATGGCAGTTCCTCAAAAAATTAAAAATAGAAGTGCCACATGATCCAGCAATTCCACTTCTGGGTATATACCCAAAAGAACTGAAAGCAGTGTTTTGAAGAGATAATGGTATTCCCATGTTAATAGCAGCATTATTCACAATAGCTAAAATGTAGAAGCAACACAAGTGTCCATTGACAGATGAATGGATAAGCAAAATGTGGTACATACACACTGGAATATTACTGGCCCTAAAAGGGGAGGAAACTTTGATACATGCCACAAGACAAATAAACTTGGAGAACACTAGGCTAAGTAAAATAAACTAGTCACAAAAAGATACTGCATGGCTCCTCTTATATGAGGTACTTAGAGTAGTCAAAATCATAGACGGAAGTACAGTGGTGGTTGCCAGGGGCTGGGGGCAGGGGAATGGGGAGTTAATGTTTAATGGGTACAGAGTTCAGTTTTTGCAAGAAAAGAGTTACAGAGATGGATGGTGAGGAAGGATGCATATGATGAATGTATTTAATACCACTGAACTGTATGCTTAAAAAAAACAGTTAAGGTGCTAAATTTTATATATATTTTATCACAATAAAAATTTGGAAAAAAAGACTTTTAAAGTAATCTCTATTACTCATTTGCAAGACATGCTTCTAATCACCTTTAAAATATTAACTCATTTAATCCTCACTTAAATCCTATGGAGTTTGCTGCAGCTATTACCCCCATTTAACAACCAGGAACACTGGGGAATAGAGAAGAAAGTAGAATCAGGATTTAAACCCAGGAGGGAGGTCTAGCTCCAGAATCCAAGTACCTAACCAATATGGTGAATGTCTTCAAGAGACCAGTAGCACCAAATATCCGTGAATGGTGTACTCCTCGAGGGCAACGCCATGGTTATTCTAGAATATTGTTGCTGCTCAAAGATGTCCTATATCTTCTCTTTAGGAACTGCCCCACAGGGTCTTGTGAATACCCTCCACTGAACACATCTTTTTCCTCTCATGAGGCAACCAATGCCAATAAGCTGTGCTCTCAAGCCGGGTAACTCCATTATGGGTCACTGCCAAAGTGAGACTATGTGAGACTTTGTCTTGGCCTTCCTAACCTGGCTCAGAAGGCAGTTCCCTTGGTCAACTCACTGCCGAACATGCTTACAAACCAGGTCAAAATGAATACCCAGTGGCCTTGAAAATGAAAGGCAGAGAGACGGCTGACAGCAGGGGATGGATACTACCTCCATCTCACCTAGAGTTGAGATGAAGTGTTCTGGGTTGACACATGACCCTTGGGTTGCCTTGGGTTGCCTTGGGTCTTCCTCTGATCCTTTTCTCCCCCTTTCCTGGCTGCCTTGTGGGTTTATGAGGCAGCTCTTCCCTAGTGCATGACAGAGGGTAGTTGGCACTGTGTGCCAGGTTTGCCTGGGCTGGGGCAACGTATGGTTGAGACCCTTGGTTTGTTCCTCTCCTGAGAGAACAGGAAGGAACAAACACTGGAGCAACTACCAGCCACACAAGAGCCAGAGCCAGACAGACCTTCCAAGAAGGGCAGACCCTCAGCCTAGGATCCTAGGAGGATCATAGTGCACAGGACCCAGTGCAGAAGCCCCATAATTAGGAGCTTGAATTAGAGCTTTGAGAGAAATGCAGAAGTGACAGGGAAGAAATGAAGCCCACGTGAGTCTCTTCTGATGAAGAAGGGAAAGAAATTCAAGGAGCCTAGAGTAAGCAGGTGTCCCTAGGATAAGCTTTGGCCTCAGGCATGAGACAAAGTGCTGGCAGGGTTGATTTCCCCCAAGGCTTCTCTCTTTGCTTGTAGATGGCCTTCCTTCTCCTGCCTCTTCACATGGTTGCCCCTGTGCACACACTCACTCCTGGTGTCTCTCTGTGTGTCTTTATCTCCTCTTCTTACAAAGATCGCAGTCCTACTGGATTAGGGGCCACCCTGATGGCTTCATTCAATTTAATTTAGTTTAATTTAATCAGTTCTTTATAGTCACATTCTGAGGTATTGGGGGTTAGGGCTTCAACATATGAATGGGAGGGACACAATTCAGTCCATAACATCCTGTACATATAAATATATATTCAATATTTTGAACATTTCTGCCCCTCTCCCCTATCACTTTATGTTTCTTTTTATGAGTTCTATATTCAGTATGAAAATCTCTAATGAGGAAGAACATCTGTGAAGATGCTGTTTTGGTCAAATTGGTAGAACAGCACAAGGAACCCAGGCGGAAAGCATATCTCTCAGGACTGGAGACCAATAGTGAGATGGCTAAAGAGCCACTAGATGGAACCGCATGGGATTGGGCCACCAGATCCTTCAATCTCCTGAGTCCTTGTCTTGGTTAATGCTCCCTACCTGTGGCAAGCAGAGTCTAAGACTGTGCCCGTCCATCCTCCTAGTTTCCATACCCTCATGAAATTCCCTCTCCTTGAGTATACACTGGCCTAAGTGACTTGCTCCTTAACCAACAGAATATTGGCAGAGCTGACAAGATGTCGCTTCCATGATTAGGTTACATACAATTATAACTTCCATCTCCTGGAACACTCTTTCTTCTTGGCTTTGATGAAACAAGTTGTCATGTTGGGCAGATCCATATGGCAAGTAACTGAGATCAGCCGACAGCCGACAGCCAACTAGAAACGAACGTCATCAGTCAAGCAACCCTTGAGGAACTGCCAACAACCATTAACTGAATTTGAAAGTGAATTGTTTTCCAGTCAAGTCTTCACATGAGACCCCAGCCCTGGATGCTACCTTGACTGCAGCCTTATGAGAGACTATGAGGACCCAGTAAGCCATTTCTGAACTCCTGATCCACAAAAACTGTAAGGGAATAAATGTGTGTTATTTTAAGCCATTAAGTTTTGGAGTAACTTGTTACTCAGCAATAGATAACTAATACATTGCCCTAAGTCCTCTCTCTAGACCCCAGTATTTGCCACCCTATTGTTTGGACTTCTGACTAATTAATATCTTCCAGTATCTACATTTGTATTTAATTCCCTTAGGATAATATTATCTTATATATGATTTTCATCAGATTGACTTTTCCTACTACAAAAGGATGCTATGTCACTATAAAGCTACTCTTGGGATACTAACAGCTAATGTGGAAACATCCCAACTTAGGCTAGTAACCAGATTCTCATCCCCAGTCTGCCATAGGGTCACTATACTCTGTTCCTAAAACACTTGGCACTCACCCTCCCACTTGATTTGGTTTTTCTTTTCTACTTCCTCCTTTCTTCCCCATCAGAGGGAAGATGTTACGCTCCTATATCTCTCAGAGGAATCACGCTCCACCCCAAACTATATTTTCACAGCACATACATATCCAGGTCTATCTGTCTCTCTTCTTTGTTTCCAATTCTTTTCAAACTACCCCAGGAAAACATTTCTTTTTCCCTGTCCTCTACCTTCTCCTCCCTGCTTTGTTCCATTTTGGGGCCAAAAATAATCCTAATCATGGCTGATAAGTGCAGGCTCCATGCCAGGGATTTACACCTGCATCAGCAAGAAGGCAGAGCCATGCATTTTGAAGTAAATTAAAGCTAATAAAGAACCAAAGCCAAAACTCTAAAGCCCTTGAAAGTACCCAGAAATCAACGTCAGAGCTGCTACAAAAGCTGCAACCACCCACCTCCTCATCATCTAATTTAATTTAACCTGCTTTTGATCATAAGCAGCTTTCCAGAAAAAATGAAATAGGACTTCTCTTTGCTGAGGTTTTTGCTATGCTTACTATTAAAACAATGTTGCTCTCTACTTTTTTTTTTTTTTTCATTGCAAATGTATGATATGTAGTGAGTTATTTTGGTCTAGCCTGGGAATGTTTAACCATTATGCATAAATGTGGGGTTTTTTAAGAAAAGCACAAGACAAGTTCTGGCACCTGACTTACTAATGAATTTTTAGAAATAACCTACTTATAAGTTGGGGGGCATGATACATGTAGAGGGGGACAGTGTTGTTCATTGTAGGAAGCGGGATGAGGGATGGGGCATGTGTAAACACTGTCAAGGGGCCAAGTGGAGCTGAGAGGAAGAACAGAGAGTGAAGCTGGTGGGAGAAGAGTGGAAGGATGATGATATTCAGTGAGTAACTGATATGTGAGGGGCCCTGACCCAGAGCTTTCTCCTGTTACTCTACTGAATCTTCACATCAGTGCTGGGAGGTAGGTCATCTTCTCCTGCCACTTTTCAGATGAGGAGACTGATTCTTAGAGAGTTTATATGACCTGCTGAAGGTTACACAGCTCATAAGTTGTGGGACCAAGATTCCAACTTGGGTCTTTTTGAAGAGCCAACAAGGACCTCCTTGCCATTTCCCTACGCATCCACTCCCTTCTTTTCCTAGGTTAAGAAAAGGAGAAGGTGGATTGTTCCACTTTTGCTGATGAAAGTTGGGGGAAGGACAAACTAAAGCACAAAACTAAACTGGCAGAGAAAGTCTGGGGAACCAGAAAGTTTGTATTTCCCCAAATCGTGGAAAACTGTGTGGTCTTCAGGGTAGGAGCTGGAGGGCAGGAAAGGCTGGGTCTGGAACCAATCAGGGGCACTAGAAAGGGAACACCAGGACACTCTTTCTAAAAGCCACTATACAGCTTCCCTCGCTGGTGAGAAACAGAGTAGCCCTGGGCAAAGGTAAGATCAGCAGCTGAGAAGGCACAACTATGAAACCAAATAAGGCCAAACACCCTCCCCCCGCCCCCCGCACCAGTCACCCCAGGCTCAAACTTAGCATCGTTTAGATCAACGCTGAGGTGTATGATTAGGGTTAGGGGAAAACAGAGGAAGGGGAAGCTAGGCTTAATGAGGAAGACACAGCTGTGCATCCTGGGCATTTGTGTCTTTAAAATGTTTGCTCTGAAAGAATTATCTTCCTTTCCCTGCTTGCTTAGTGTTGTTTAAACATCACTCTTTTAATAAAGAGGTATACTGTGGACCCAAGAGAGATATAAAAACTGTGCTATTCTTTTATCTCAGGCAAACACTGGGATGCCACTACTTGGACCTGCACATTGGGTGGAGCCCAGATCTTTTGGTAGAGCCCCTCACCCCCAGTGGTGCTGATGCAAATGTCCACACTACGCTTCAGGAAATCCTGGCTTGGATGAGTAGCTATGGGAAAGTGCACCTATCACATAGCAATGCACTGAACAGACTGGGACAGCTCTCCAAGACGTGAGGCTTAGATAACTGTGGGAAAACTGCAGAGGATAAGAAGAAACTTCTGGGCTCCTGGCCACTAAAATAAATTACCTCCAACATACCTCAAACCCACTCCTTACCAGCACTTCATAATCATCTTCTGATTCCTTATGACCCCTCCCAACCTTCTGACTCATTGGGGACCCTCACCTCCCTAATTTTGCTCCCAACTAACTACCTCTCCTGATATTTTTACTAGACTACGGGTTGTAGTCAAGGTTACCAGGATATGTTTAAAACGTGTTTAAAATGCTACAGGGAGGCAACAGAGGGCTCTGCCTGAGTCCACGCTTGCCAAGCAATAGCCTTGCCAGTGCATAAGAGATGACTAGCTTTGCCCTGGGGAGGTCTCCATCTGCACAGAGCAGAGGCCCAGACTCCCAAGTCCCATGGAAAGGAAAGAAGAGAGAACAAAGAAAGCCAGCTAGCACATCTGCCCCTGCAATGTTGCCCACCTGGGCATTCTCTCCGACGCTAACAAGAGAAATCACCTCCATCTCTTCTCAGGGATGGTCAAGTGATATTCACTAAGTGCTCTGAGCCCGTGAGACCCAGCGGGCCTCTCTGCCCCAGGAGTCTGACAGAAAATCAATCTGTTGTCTCCTTTGCTTTCTGGATATTATGGATGCCCATCAGGTAGGAGTCTGAATCAGATGATCTGCAAAGTCCCTCCTAATACCAACACCTTATAATTCCTTTCAGCCAAGGCTTGAGGGTGCCTTTTTGGCATAAGGCAAGGAAAGATTGACATAAGGTCAGAAAATACAGTTACCTTCCAAATTCCCTTGAAAATAGAGGAGAACTGTAGTATGGTTAATCCAGAATTGGACTTTGTTTTGCATCTGAGAAAACTGAGGCCAGACTGGGAAAGTAACTTACACACAAGGTGACACAGTTGATGGTTGAACTGGCTTGAAACTGAGACTCCTGGCTTCTCATGCTTGTCTCTTTCCACCATTTAGTTCCACCACCCTTGGCTTGACAGCGAATGCCCTGACTTTTGACATCAGCAGCTACTTTACCCTCTTGGGGGTATTTCGTTCCAGCTAATACCCCAAAGAGTCAATATCCTAGCACACACCAGGATGGTTAGGACAGGTGACATGACCACCTGCTGAGTGGCAGAGAGAAACCAGCCCCAGGTTTTACAAGTTGCCATAAATGTATCACAATGTGGGTAATCTATGTGTAGAATCCCGGCTAATAAAAATGATCACTTCACCAAGTATTTTTAGGGGGCTTCCTAGGATGGATTCCCTGGTAGCCCCAATTATCCCACTTGATTTTCTCCCAGGCAATCCTGATACAACCCTGGGTTGTCACGACTCTTGGAGATGGAGAGCAACTGCAGATACTGTCTGTTTTGGGAGATGGATCCGGGCAAGCTAGACAGGAGCAAGGCAGGACCAGAAATGCCAGCCAGAAGGCTTTTGAAGCACCGAGGCATAAGGTAAACAGTGGGGAAGAGGAAAAAGGAAGGGATGTAGGCAAGAGGTTATAAAAGGCTACTGGATCTGAAGACTAAGATGAGGCAGCCATGGGAGAGAGAAAATCATGAAGAAACTCAAGATGCTAAGTCTTGAGGAAGAGAGGCAATGTACCTTGGGAGAAGAGGCCGAGTTTAATTTGAGACATGTTAAACAGGATATTCATAGGGTCAGAGAGCAGAGAGCTAGAGATGAGAGCCTGAATTCTAAAGATGTGAGCAGGGTGGCCACATCCACGGTAGTCCTGGACACTCAGCAATGCACACTGTGCCGGGCGCTCAATGCCTCCAGGCATGTGTGTCTTACCTTCCTAACATTCTGTAAGCATCTTGAGGGCAGAGAACTTGGTATGTCGTTATTCCATGGACATTACCATACACAGCACAGGGCACATAGAAGCACAGAACTAAGCTTCCTCTGGCTACAAACACGAGCTGGGCTGTGCCTGTCAGCGGCAGAGCCCACAAACTGTCTCACCTGCCACATTATTTTTCAAGACAACAGAAGTTAAAGTGGCCCAGGGCCATGGGGCATTGGTCCTACCAGCTGCCCTCTTCTTTTGGGAGGACAATACCAGGTGTCCACAGAGACTGACCAGGCCAAAAAAGAGGCCTTTCTGTGAATTAAATCCTGACACTGTTTTCTCAATTCTGAAGATGGTGACTAGCTCACAGGACCTGAGCCATCCTCCAAACATCTCTTCTGCCAAGGCTAATAAGAGTTTAAATCAAGAAAGGAAGAGTTGCTCTGACCAACAAGGGAAACTCCAGGCCTTGTGGGTGAGTCCTTGGCCACAAACCCTTCTACCTTCAACGGAGGCCAAACACACAGGTTCCTCCTGGGCCAATGTCCAACTCTTGTTTCCAACCATGTAGCCTTCCTAACCCTCCCCAGACTGTGATGCAAAATCCCACTATACGTCTTTCTTTACCTACCCCTGTGGTAAGAATAGCAGGGGTTGCACCTCTCTTTCAAGGCACCTGGTAAGGCCTAAACAGACAAGATGACAGCTAGATGCTGATATAGTCCTCAAACAGGTGTATCCAATTTCTACAATTATTGTCACTTAGGAACATATTTGAGGTAAGGTCTATCTCTTCCCTTTTTGTCTGAAACAGGAGCCAAGCAAGGATGACTAGAGGCAGAGAATGCCTAAGAAACATACAGGCCTCCATTCTCCAGAGGGTACCACAAAGCTCCCCATTATCAGGTGAGATAGGGTTCCCAGTGTGGTTCACTCTATCCCTTCTTTATGTGATAAGGGAGCAAAGCCAAGAACCTGAGCTCTGGAACAGACCTCAGCAACAACATCCTACATTCACACCCAGGACTCTATACCCAGTACACACCCATTGGAAACCTCCAGCATGCCTACAGGTTACCCCCTTCCTCTCTTTTGTGGGAAAGCTCTCTTCTGGATATACTCCATTGATTGGGGGTCTGGTCAGGTCAGGCCTATTTCTGTAGGGGGAGGGGAACTGGTAGAGACCCAGTACCAAGCCATACGCATGAGGACCTTAGAGGGATCCTCTGCGTGCACCCTTCTCCAGAGAGACAGCTGTGATTCCAGACTTCTGCACACTTTGCCCAGTGGCTTGACACCCTGAGGGTTTAGGAGGGGCCCAGCTGGCTCCAAGTGATGTGGAAGTTTCTGGTAGAGGGGTCCAGGAGAGACAACCCAAACCTAAGCGGAGACTGGCAGCAACTGACAAGCAAGTAAGCCTTATCCTAAAACAGAAAAATATTGTACGCTTTAAAAGTCCCACCTGACTGCTATAGTAAGTCTGCTGGAACATTGGGAACCCCTTGGCAATAATGAATGGTGGGGCATTCTCATGCTTGTCTCTTTCCACCATTTAGTTCCACCACAGAAAAGAAGGTCAGAAAAACAGAAGTCCTCCTATGATAGACTGTTTACCAACGCTGGCCCCATCAATCCCCCCTTCATTTATGTGATGCAATTCTGTCTCTCCTTCCATCAAGTGGTGGAGTTAATCTTCCTGCCCCCTGAATCTGTGCTAGTATGAGACTTTCCTAAACCAAAAGAATATAGCAGAAGAGATTCTATGGGACTTCCAGGCCTCATCTTCAAAAGGTCTTACAGCTTCTGCTTCTATTCTCCTAGAACATATCTACCATCATGTGAGGAAACTTAGTCTGGTCTTCTGGTGGACGAGATGCCACAAGATGAACAGAGAGAGGTACCTGGCTGATAACTAGCACCAACTGCCAGACATGCTAGTGAAGCCATCTTAACTATCCAGCCCCAACCAAGCTGTCAAATGACTATAGCCACATGAGTGATCCCAGTTAAGACCAGTGGAAGAACCACCCAGCTGATCCCAACCCAAATGACTGATGCATAGAATTGTAAGAAAATAAACAGTTGTTTTAAGCCCAAAGGCCTGGGTATTCTGTTACACAGCAAAAGATAACTGATACATCTTCCCTTTGCCTCTGGGAACACATCCCTCACCTGCCCCTTTCAGCAATAACCAGCCAATAACTAGTGAGAAATCTTCTTTGGTTCTAAGCAACCCCTGCGTGGGACTGCTCTCAGAAGTTTCTTCCTGATAATCACCTTCATTCTGTATATATTTATGCAGTATATCCTACAAGCCCAGCCCTGTGCTGGCAGGCATAGGGTATTCAAGGATGTATAAATTGAGGACTCTTCCCTCAGTGAACTCATTACAGATATCAATACCCCAAGCCCCCAAACAGTAGCAACACAAAACAAAACGTGAAGTGTACAGTTGAGCTGGGCACCACAGCTTGTGTCCATGGTGGACAGAAGTGTGAATAAATGGGCAACATGCAAAAAAGTGGTTTGGGGACCAATCTCCCAAATCACCCTACAGAGGATTACTCCATTGCACAAATCCATCACCTCTGAGAGCAGGGGTGGCATAAAGAATGTGGGACCTGAGAAAGATTGTCAAGTATATTTCAGACAAGGCAGCTGATGTGGCTCATAGCCTGAGACCCTGCAGGCTTCAAGAAACCCCAAGACTGGAGCCAGATAGCATATACAGTTTTAACTGCATAAAGAGGAACCAAGCCCAAGAGTTTCACAAGGGCTCATAAAAATGTGAAAGGTTTAGAGACTTCTTTTACTGATGTACAATTTCTTTGTGTGTACTCAAGAGGAAAATGTCTTCTCTCATACATCAAGCTGTTGGTCACAGTCAACAAATCCCTGTTGCCTTCTAAAAGAATTCCAAATTCCTTAAGATGATATTTAGGGGCTCTCCATGATCTGGGGCTAAAAATCTGGAATTCTAATCCTGGCACTGCCATTTATTCACCCTGGGAAGGATACTCCACATCTCTGAGTCTGTTCTTAATACTAGGATTTTACATGCATAGGTCAGAGGGATGTTATGAGAAGTAAAAAGACATAATAAAGTGCCCAGTATTGTCCCTGATACACAGTGGATGTTGACTAACTGTAAAGTTCCTTCCCAGTGGTTCAACACCCTCCATCACACTCAGAGAAGACAGATCTCTTCAGAAAAGTTTGTGAGATGCCAGGGAGGAGGTAAAGTTTCCTTGGTATAAAGGCATCTTGAAGTTAGATATGGTGAAAAGGGACCAGAGTGATGGACTAGGTCTCTGTGTCATTTGTTTGTTTGTTCTTACTGCATATCCCAAGTACATCTTCAGAGCAATCAGGTATCTAACTAAGGCTTCGCCAAGGTATTTTCTGAGAAGGGAACTTAGATATGCTCATGGTTGAGTTTTACCCAAGCCAATCCTACTCCTGACCCCACACTTCATACCCAACAATGGGCATTTGCCTCTTGTACTCAGAACACTGATCCCACACTGGGACTGTTCTTACCTCCTTCTCCCATTTCTTCAGTGGAAAGAGCTCTCTAACCTTCATTTCCCTAGTGCCACTCCAGCAAGACACCATTCCCACATCCAGGCCAACTGAGAGTCCCAGAGATAATCACCCCCCACCTCTTCCCCTACCTGCTCCCCTCTTGACAGGAAAGGCAGCACACTGTTGGTAATAACTCCTCCCCTGTCTTTCTACAAATATACATTCATATTCTATAGTAAAACAAGAAACCAAACAGAACTAAATTTCCATCAGAGATGGGGGGGCGGAGCAAGATGGCGGAGGAGTAGGAGACCTGGATTTCGTCTCCTCTCAGGAATTCAGCTGGATAGGGATCAAACCATTCTGAACACCTACAAACTCAACAGGAGATCGACGAAAAGAAGAGCAACAACTCTCT
>NW_027689644.1:0-361 GCF_054177405.1 Leptonychotes weddellii | reverse complement strand
GACTAATTTTAATTTCTTCACACTTACCTTATTTTTCATATTTTTACAATGAGCATGTATTATTTTATAATTAAAAATAAAAATTAATTTAATTTTAATAGAAAAGAATGCTTGTTTTTCTTCATTGTCTCATTTGTTTACCTTAATAGAAAATAAATACAAAGGTAGTTTTTGTAGTTCTAAGGAATTTTTTTTTTTTTAAGATTTTATTTATTTATTTGACAGAGAGATAGAGAGAGAGCACAAGTAGGCAGAGTGGCAGGCAGAGGGAGAGGGAGAAGCAGGCTCTCTGCTGAGCAGGGAGCTGGACGTGGGGCTCGATCCCAGGACCCCAGGATCATGACCTGAGCCGAAGGCAGCC
>NW_027689643.1:0-361 GCF_054177405.1 Leptonychotes weddellii | reverse complement strand
GAAGGCAGTCGCTTAACCAACTGAGCCACCCAGGCGCCCGACAAATGAGACGAAGCCCATTTATAGTTCAAGATCTAGCCCAAAAGCTCTGTTATCAGTACATCAATTTTACTGATGGAAAACCTGAGATCCAGAGATGCAGAGAAAATTGTACCTGGTCACGCAGGAAACTAAGGAGTAGAGTGGAGGATTTGGGACCCAGATCTCTTAAGTCCCCTCCAAGGATGCTCCAAGACCCTCAGCCCCCACAGATCTTAAAAAAAAAAAAGTCAGTCTCGGGACGCCTGGGTGGCTCAGTCGTTAAGCGTCTGCCTTCGGCTCAGGTCATGATCCCAGGGTCCTGGGATCGAGCCCCGCATCG
>NW_027689642.1:0-361 GCF_054177405.1 Leptonychotes weddellii | reverse complement strand
TTTTTTTTTTTATGGCTGAATAATATTCCTCTGTGTATCACATCTTCTCTATCCATTCATCAGTTGGATGGTCACTTAAGCTGTTTCCATAATTTGGCTATTATAAATGCTGCTATAAACAGGGGTGCGTGTATCCCTTTGAATTACTGTGTTTATATTCTTCGAGTAAATACTCGGTAATGCGATTGCTGGATTGTAAGATCTATTTTTAACTTTGAGGAACCTCCCTACTGTTTCCCAGAGTGGCTGCACCAGTTTGCATTCCCACCAGCAGTGCAAGAGGGCTCCCCTTTGACCACATCCTTTGCCAGCATCTCTCGTTTCTTGTGTTGATTTTAGCCATTCTGACAGGTGTGAGGTG
>NW_027689641.1:0-361 GCF_054177405.1 Leptonychotes weddellii | reverse complement strand
AGGGAGCCCGTCCCAGCCTGCTCGGGCCAGCCGGACAGACGGAGGGCAGCAAGGGGCGGGGAGCAGTCCCTAGCCAGCTGGCACGGGAAACATCAAGAACCTGGAAAAGAGATGCAGGAAGGCCAGGAGGTCACGAGGGGGTCCCCTGTGAGCCAGGGTTTTCTCCTTCTGCCTTTTCTGGAGGTACAACCCCCCTCGCTGCTAACGCCGGGGCGCCACTGTCCTCTGTCCTGTTAGAGCTGGGCACCGGATGCCGTCACCTGCACCGTCGCCACGTGATCCCTCTCTGTCCGCCCCCACCCCTGAATTCCCTTCGTGCAGGCTGCCTCGGAGGCTCTGCTGGGGGGCGCCTGCTTGATGC
>NW_027689640.1:0-361 GCF_054177405.1 Leptonychotes weddellii | reverse complement strand
TCCTGCATCCAGCAAGTCTGTCAGCACCATTTTTCCGATGGCATTCGCTCACTTCGTGTCCTATTTTGGTAATCCTCACAATTTTTCTTTTTCATTACTATTGTGATGATCTGTGATCAGTGATGATTACAATTCACTGAAAACTCAGACGATCAGACTTTTTTAGCAATGAGGTATTTTTTAAATTTTATTATTTTTTTATTATGTTAATCACCATACATTACATCATTAGTTTTAGATGTAGTGTTCCATGATTCATTGTTTGCGTATAACACCCAGTGCTCCATTCAGTACATGCCCTCTTTAATACCCATCACCAGGCTAACCCATCCCCCCACCCCCTCCCCTCTAGAACCCTCAG
>NW_027689639.1:0-361 GCF_054177405.1 Leptonychotes weddellii | reverse complement strand
CACTCTTGTTTTTCCACAGTCTAGTCAAGGATAGATGTGAATGGGGTTTGTATCATTCCTTAGATGAAAGATTTTCAGTGTCTTCCTGTTGAATTTAAAATAAAATCAGCTTCTCACCAAGGTCTGCAAGGCCTGGTGTGACCTGGCCCAGCCTCCATTTCTAGAGTTTCATTTTAACACTCTCTCTCATACTCACTGTTCACTATCTCCAAGCATAATGATCTTCTTTCAGCTCCTTGGTCACTTGAGGCTCTTCTGCATCTTGGAACATCTGCCTGAAATGACCTTTTTTATATTTCTTCCATGACCAGATCTTTCTATTTATCAAGCTTTTGACTTTAGTGCTATCCCAACTCTCATT
>NW_027689638.1:0-361 GCF_054177405.1 Leptonychotes weddellii | reverse complement strand
TGGAGTTGGGCGCTCCGAGCGCCCAGTAGCTGCAGTCTCATCTGCTGTCCAGTTTGAGAACGTTGCCTTTCCTTCCCAGAAATGAGCTTTAGGCCTTCCAAGGTGGTGCGGGAGGCCTGGCCCGAGGTGGAGGCGGGGCGGGAACCCGAGGCCGGGCCTGGGCCAGACTCCGGGAGGCCGTCGGAGGTGGAGGCAGGCCGGCGGGCAGAGCCGCTCCCCGCCTCCAAGCAGGACTCAGAGCAGCTCTTGGAGTCAAGTCAAGGACGGGAACCCGAGCTGAACTGGGCTTCGGGGCAGAGCACGCAGTCCCTTGGGGTGTCCCATTCCCAGTCGGGGTCAGTGCAGGGGCGTTCAAGTCCGC
>NW_027689637.1:0-361 GCF_054177405.1 Leptonychotes weddellii | reverse complement strand
TTTTATGACAATTCTTAATGGCCTAAGACAATGCTTATTATCTAATACCACTTGAAAGAATGGAGAAGGAGTAAGATAACTTTGCATTGGAAAATCTACAAGGAAAATTTTCAAATGGTAACAGTGGATTTGTCAATATAACAGAATTATAGATTTTTTTAAGATTCTTTTCACTTTTATGGAGCCTTTATATTTCCAATAATGAGAAAGTGTTGTTTTGACAACTCAGGAAAAGTGAACTTACAAAAAGCATCATTCCTCCCACCAGAAGGAAATGCAGTATGATTTCATTTATCTTGTCTTCTGATTTCGGTGTTATTTGCCTGAAGTATATGAAGAACATGCATTCTCACACAGACTA
>NW_027689636.1:0-361 GCF_054177405.1 Leptonychotes weddellii | reverse complement strand
TTAAAGATGGCACATATTGAATGGAACACTGGGTGTTATATGCAAACAATGAATCATGGAACACTACATCAAAAACTAATGATGTGATGTATGGTGATTAACATAACGTGATAAAATAATATTAAAAAAATAAGTTAAAGACAAAAAAATAAAAAAGATGTGCAACATCTTCATTAGCAGGGAAATGCAAATTCAAGCTACAATGAGATATTACCTTACACCTGTCACAAGGGCTAAAATAAAAAACACAAGAAACAATAGGTGTTGTGGAGGATGTAGAGGAAAAGGGACCTTATTCACTGTTGGTAGGAATACAAACTGGTACAGCCACTATGGAAAAGAGTATGGAGGTTCCTCAAAA
>NW_027689635.1:0-361 GCF_054177405.1 Leptonychotes weddellii | reverse complement strand
TTATTTGACAGACACAACGAGAGAGGGAACACAAGCAGGGGGAGTGGGAGAGAGAGAAGCAGGCTTCCCGCGGAGCAGGGAGCCCCATGCGGGGCTCGATCCCAGGATTCTGGGATCATGACCTGAGCCGAAGGCAGACGCTTAACAACTGAGCCACCCAGTCACCCCAAGAATCTGTATTCTTTTTTAAATAATTTTTTTAAAGATTTTATTTGAGCGAGAGAAAGTGAGAGAGAGAGAGCACAAGCAGGGGAAGGGAGAAGCAGACTCCCCGCTGAGCAGGGAGCCCCATGCAGGGCTTGATCCCAGGACCTGGAGACCATGACCTGAGCCAAAGGCAGACGCTTAACTGAGTGAGCCA
>NW_027689634.1:0-6960 GCF_054177405.1 Leptonychotes weddellii | reverse complement strand
CCTTTATGTACATGACCTTTAACTTAGAACTTAGAACAAATTCCTGGAAAATATAATTTCTTCAAAAAGAGTGTGCATACTATAAAAACCAAAATTACCCTTCAGAAAGATTGTACCACTTTCTCTCCTTCTCACTGATGGTAAATAAGTGGCCTATTTTTTTCTTCTTTTGCTAGTGGTATTCTTTTCCAGCTAATACTGGTAAGAATAATACACGTGTCTAGTATTGGGAATATATTATAAGGGTCCCTGTTCAAATATTTGGGTACCAGATGAGAGATAAAGGAAAAAGATGATATTTTGCAGGTTTTTATTTGGTTGTTTTTCTTCTAACAACAGATTCTAAGAGTTCTTTATATATTCTCGACATAAAAGTACTTTGTCAGATAGTGTATTGCAAATATTTTTCCCAGACTGTGGCTTCTCTTCTTATTTTCTTAATGGAATTTTTTAAATAGCAGAAGTGTTTCATTTTGATGAAGTTTAATTTTTCAAAATTTTTCTCTGTGGTTCATGCTTTTTGTGTCCATACTAAGAAATATTCGGCTGCCCCAAAGTCATAAAGAGTATCTCCTATGATTTCTCCTAAAATGTTAACAGTTTTAGCTTTTACATTTAGGTACCTGATCCATTTTAAGTAATGTTTAGTATGATGTGAGGTAAGGGCTAGTTCTTGTTTTCCACATGAATCTCCTTTTGATCGAGCATCATTTGTTGAAAACACTATCTTTTTCCTCATGAAATTAGTTTGCCCCCTTTGCTGGAAATCAATTGGCCATATATGTTTGGGTCTATTGCTGAACTCCTTATTGAGTTCCATTGATCTATATGTCTACCTTGTGCTAATATGACCCTGGCTTACCTACTGGGACTTCCTAGTCAGACTTGAAATCACTATTAATTTTTTAACTTCTCGAATTATTAGCTTTTGAAATTTTGATTTTTAATTTTACTTGTCTAACAATGAAAACATTTAGGAGTACAAATCTGCCTCTGAATAACACTTTGAGTCATCTTTGCTATACGGAATGAACTTGTACGACCATGCATTAAAACGTATTTTAAAGCTAAGATAGGGGCGCCTGGGTAGCTCAGATGGTTGGGCGTCTGCCTTCGGCTCGGGTCAGGATCTCCAGATCCTGGGATCGAGCCCTGCATCAGGCTCCCAGCTCAGCAGAGAGTCTGCTTCTCCCTCTGCCTGCCACTCCCCCGGCTTGTGCTCTCTCTCTCAAATGAATAAATAAAATCCTTAAAAAAAAAAAAAGCTAAGATAATTAAAACTTAAGTTAATGGCACATACACAAAAGAGATATTCAAGGACCAAAAAGAATTTAGAAAGTGACCGATTAAAGAAAAGTAGTAAAAGAACAATAACTTTAGTATGAAAGTCCCAGACCTTTAGGTTAAAGGCACCAGCCCCACCTCTCAGGTATTCTAAGAGACACCCCAGCCCCGCCACCAGCGGTACTAAATATGTTCCCATGAATCTCTTCAGGCTGCTGCTCACTGCTGGGCTCGGTTGCTCTAGAAGACTCTCCTACCGTGACCTCCACCACCTTGCACTGTCCCCTCCCCACCGAGCCACATGCTGCAGCCACCCCTACTGCTTTGAGCCATGGCCCATCAGTGACACTGGTGGTTCCTGAGGGTTCTCTTCTCTTCTTTCCAGTCTTCCCTTCCCCCAAGGACTTTTCCCTGAGGATTCACCCTGGCAACTAACGTGCTCAGTCGGAACTATACTGAGATAGTTCAAAACTCTTTTGCAGGGTGAGAAGAATGCTCCTTCCCGGGTTGGTGCACTGGGTAGGGGAGTGGGTAAGGTCCTAATCAGGATCACTTGGGCTCCTGAAACACTATACAGTTTTGTGAAAATGGCTTACTCCTTAGCCAGCTTAAGCCTTTCACAATTTTGTTGTTCTTTTAAAAATACACAGTGTTATAAAAGTAATGCCTACTCAATGTAGAACATCTGGAACACACAGAAAAGTAGAGAGAGACAAAAATCATCTGTAATTCACCACTTGTGTGAACTCTGTGAATATCTTTCTATGTATATTTTTAATCTAATTAAGACTCAAACTGTTTCTAGAGTTTTATATCCTGCCATGATAAGTTACTATTATTTGGGGATTACTGTCCTGTTTAATTTTTTTTGAAAACCCTATTTTAATGTCTATGTATTTTTCCATAGATATATCATAATGTAACTATCAACTATTGTTGATTATCTAGACTATTCCCATTTTGCTCTTATAAATGACATGTGCTATGCATCCTTAGACACATCTGCATTATTTATTATTTCTTTATAATAAATTCCTAGAAGTAGAATTACTGGTTGAAAGAGCATAAATCTTTATAAGGCTCTTGATACATAGAGGACAAATTTCTTTCTAGAAAATTTTTATCAGTTCATACTCCCACCAGCTGTGAATAACAGTGTTATATCACACTCTGGCGAGCACTATTTTTTTTTCAATCTTTGTTAATTTGATAGGCTAAAAAAAGACATCTTGTTGCCTTAATTTGCATATTTTGATTACCAGCTATGTTAAAAAATTTCATGTGTTTATTAACCTTTCATAATTTTGTTTCAAAGCTTTTTACATTTTAAGACCATTCTTTCTGCCATATTTGCTGGAGGTATTCGATGTATTGTTCAACGTTCTTAATTGTCAATGGTCATTTGAAAATAGTACAAATTCTTTTCAGCTAGGATGCAAATTTTATATTACTGCTTAAATTGTTTAGATGGATAGTGGTTGGTTAAAAATATCTCAAGAAATCTTGCTTTTATAAATCTCTTTCTACCATTCTAACAGGTTTTGCTTTGTGCCTTTTGATGCTATAGTGTTGGATCATTAAGCATCGATCGGGTTCTGAAAGGAACCAGATGGCCCACGATAAGCGGGTAATTTGAGGAGGGTCTAATAAAGAGACTAAATGCAAAGGTGTGGTTCTGGTACAGTGAAACCACCGTAGTAGTACAGTACCCTAGGGCTACGATAGCGGGAATCCATCATCTTCCTTAGGTTGGAAGGAGCAAGGGAGGGAGCAGATAGGGAACCTGAAAACAGGGAGGGCCACATGGAAAGGGCTCTCTCCAGTAAGAACTATGACCTCAGGGGAGGGACAGAGCCAACCTGTGACACTCTTGCAGAGACACAAAAAGCACCCCAACCTCACCCTTCAACGTTCCCTCAATCTGCTGCTGGTGTTCTCCACTGGCCAAACCCAAGTGAAAGCACAGAGCAAGGGAGCTGTCCATGTGGTCCCTACAGGTCCCCCCGCCTTGGGGCTCACAGCACCCAAGGTGATGAAGGAAGAGCAGATCTGGTAGGCAATGTGAAAAGTGTCCAGCACAAAGACTTCTTACTGTTAAAAAGTCCCTACAACTTTAAACTCTTATTCATAGAAACTGACCTTTTATGATACTTTTTGTCTTAATTCTGCTTTTTCTGATATCCTGTTGAAGTGTTTTTCTAATGTAATTTATCCTGTGCATTTTCTAATGGTGTAAGATTAATTTGATTCGATTTGTGATCTGTATAGCTTGCCCTGAGCTAAGAGAAAGGGGAAAATGCACAGACACTGGGCAGAGGCTTCAAGCTGTCCCCTGATATCCATTTCCCTCTCCTCAGTAGTAATAAAACTCTCAATTGTCATCTGGGCACATGGCTTGCATTTCCCAGCTTTCCTTAAAGCTCGGGTGGCACGGGACTAAGACCCGGCCAGTAGGATGTGCAGAGAACTGATGTAGGCAATACCGGTCATTTCCCTGCAGGATGGGGCATGAGCCTTTCTCCCCCTCCTCCACACTGCTGCTTGTAGCACAGATACGGTGGCGAGTCACCAGGACAAGGAGGGATGCTGGAGCAGTAGTAGGGTCCCTGGACCATCTGGATTGCTTATCTTCAGACACTAGATGATGAGAAGACATAAACTTCTCATTTAAGTTACTGTTGTTTTGTGCATGACACTAAAGCCAAGCCTAATTCCTAACTGCGACAGATCCCAAGGAGCAGAATCTCAGCCATCCGTTCAAACGGGGAAAGAGAACGGGGATTAACATTTTCTGAACACCCACTGTATGCTTTCACTATGTTACTGCACTTAATCCTCCCAATAATCCTGCTATTATCACCATTTTCACTCATGAGGAGACTGAGGCTCAGTTTGCTTAAGAAACTTGTCCACAGTCACCCAGCTAATACCCTGACTAGGTAGGAGTTCCAGCCAGGGCGTGGCTATCTGACTCCAAAGCCCTAGTTCCCTTCATGTCAATCTCCTACAGATGAGCGAACAAAAAAGAGATTCCCAACTGGGCCAAGAGCCAGCTCATGTACAGGCTTTAATTGCCTCATACCCTGTTGTGTGCTTCTGGGAACCAGATAGATAAACCGTAACACCTTGTCATCATAGCAACCGTTGTTCTTCAGCTCTGAGGAATGGCCAAGAGCCCTCAGCTCGGGGGATTTATGAGTAATAGGAAATGCGAGAACTCCCGCCTTGTGCTGTCAAAGAGTGAGGGCTTGGAAGACGAAGGTACATACTGCACAACGTCAAGCATTCATGACTCTCGTGCCATCGCCAGCATCATCCTAAAACTCTCTTGGTTCAAAGAAAATCACTCTCCCCAACGAGATCCCATTTCTCTCATTTACATACCGAAGGTGGGCAACAGGAGGAAAAGAATTATGGAAGCTTTGGACCATTTTTATACTTCTCAAGGATAGTAAGAAAATGAATTGGGTTAGGGAATGTGCCCGGTCCCCGGGTCTTATTAAGCTGTTATCATAACTTAATAAAGACTCCACATTTGTACTTTCCTGGGCTCTATTTCAGAGAGCTGCTTTGGGCCAGAACGTTGTGGGGTGCACTGTGAGGTTAGTTCATCTCTAAAAATAGTCAAGCTCTGCCTGCTGCGATGTAGCATGAGCTCCCCTTATCCATACCCAGGTGTGTATTCCATGTGCTACTAAAGCTTCCAGGCCTTGGGGTGACAAACCTGGCCTGGGTCTTACGTAAGAAGGAAGAGAAGGACCTCTGCTCCATCTCTTGACCATTTGACCCCAAACACTCTGGGTGCTGGCGTTCTCTCCAAGTTTCTCTTTAAACGAACTTATGGACTTCTTGCTCTCTTCTAAGCTGCAGATTGAGATTCATCTTTTGCATAGGAATGTCCAGTTGTTACCAGGCCATTTGTTGAAAAGACTATCCTTTCTTCATTGAAGGGTTTTTGCATCTTTGTAAAAAATCAACTTACCAAACTCACACTATATACAAAATTAATTAAAATGGACAAAAGACCTAAACAGAAATAAGCAAGAACTAAAACTATAGAATTCTTAGGAGAAGATGGGTATGAACCTCCATGATCTTTGTTTTGTAGATATGACAACAAAAACATGAACAATGGAATAAAAAAATAGATAAATTGGACTGCAACAAAATTAAAAACTTCTGTGCATCGAAGGACACTGTCCAAAAGTGATAAGACAGTCCACAGAACGGGAGAAAATATTTGCAAATCATCTATCTGGTAAGAGCCTAGTATCCAGAATATTTTAAAACCCTCACCACTTAACAACAAAAAGACAGCAGCTTAATTAAAAAGCAGGTAAAAGACGTGGCATTTCTCCAAAGATGTACAAATGACCAACCGGCTCATGAAAAGGTGTTCAACATCATTAGTCGTTAGGGAAAGGCAAATCAAAACCACAGTGAACTCTCACCTCACACTGACTAGGATGGTCACAATAAACCAAAACAAAACAAGGGAAACAGCAAGTGTGGTGAGGATGTGAAGAAATTGAAACCCTCATATGTTGCTGGTGGGAATGTGGAATGACACAGCAGCAGGTGTAGGAAACCGTTTGATTGTTCCTAAGTGAAACAAGGAATTATCATATGACCCAGCAATTCCATTTCTAGGTGTTTACCCAAAAGACTTGAAAACAGGTGTTCAAACAGAAACTTGTACACAAAGATTCAAAGCAACACTACTCACAATACCGAAAAGTAGAAACAACCGAAATATCCATTAGCTGATGAAAAGATAAACAAAATGTGGTATATCCATACAATGCTATATTATTCAGGCATAAAAAGGAATGAAGGATTGAAACACGCTACAACATGGATAAACCTTGAAAACATTATGCTAAGTAAATGAAGCCAGACACACATAAAAAAAGCCATATATTATATGATTCCATTTATATAAAATACCCAGAATTGACAAATCCTTTGAGACAAAAATCAGATTGGTGGTTGCCAGGGGCTGAGGACAGAGGGGAAAGGGGTGTGATTGCTTGATGGGGACAGTGTTTCCTTTTGGGGTGAGTTTTGTTTTGTTTTGTTTTGTTTTATGTATGTAGATTCCACATATAAGTGAAATCATATGGTATTTGTCTTTATCTGCCTGACTTATTTTACTTAGCATAGTACCCTCAAGATATTATTCATTCATATTGTCACAGAGGACAAGATTCCTTCTTTTCTTTTCTTTCTTTCTTTTTTTTTCCTGAGTAATATTCCATTGTGTGTATATACCATATCTTCTTTATCTATTCATCCATCAATGGATACTTGGGTCACTTCCACATCTTGGCTGTTGTAAATAACACTGCAATGAACACAGGGGTGCATATATCTTTGGAATTAATGTTTTTATTTTCTTCAGATAAATGCCCATAGGTGGAATAGCTGGATCATATGGTAATTCTATTTTTAATTTTTTGAGGAACCTCCAAACTGTTTTCCAGAGTGGCTGCACCAGTTTACATTCCCACCAGTAGTGCACGAGGGCTCCCTTTCTCCACATCCTCTTTAACACTTGTTTGTCTTTTTTTTTTTTTTTTTTTTTTTACGGTTTTACTCACATGTGGAATTTTTTTTTTATTCTTATGTTAATCCCCATACATTACATCATTAGTTCTAGATGAAGTGTTCCATGAT
>NW_027689633.1:0-361 GCF_054177405.1 Leptonychotes weddellii | reverse complement strand
ACACCATCCACCTGGAATTGGGGTCAGATGGGGGCTCAGTCCCAGGAGACGCCCCCGCTTCTGATGCCAATCACAAGTAGCGAGTCCCCTGGTTACCTGAGACTTGGTTACAAATCGGAGGTTCCCAGGACCCCGTCTCAGGTTCGATTAATCTGCTGGAGTGGCTCACAGAGCACAGAGGGGCAGTCACCTACACTTACCAGTTTAGTCAAGGATGTGATAAAGGACACAGAAGAGCAGCCAGATGAAGAGACACACAGGGCGAGCTCTGGGAGGTTCCCAAGCACAGGAGCTTCTGTCCCGTGGAGCTGAGGTGCGTGACTGTCTCAGAGTGGATGCGTTCACCCCCAGAAGCTCCCTG
>NW_027689632.1:0-361 GCF_054177405.1 Leptonychotes weddellii | reverse complement strand
TATAAGAGGGTTTGTGAATATTTTCTCAGAGTCTGTGACTTATAGTTTCATTCTTTTACTGTCATCTTTCAAAAAACAAATTTTAAATTTATCATTTTTTCTTTTTTTCTAAAGATCTTATTCATTTATTTGACAGAGAGAGACACAGTGAGAGAGCGAACACAAGCAGGGGGAGTGGGAGAGGGAGAAGCAGGCTTCCGCCGAGCAGGGAGCCCAATGTGGGGCTCAATCCCAGGACCCTGGGACCATGACCTGAGCCGAAGGCAGACGCTTAACAACTGAGCCACCCAGGCGCCCCTCATTTTTTTTTCTTTTATGATTATGTTTCTGGTGTTAGAGCTAAGGAATCTTTTTTTTTTTT
>NW_027689631.1:0-361 GCF_054177405.1 Leptonychotes weddellii | reverse complement strand
GAAACTCAGCAGAATAGTTAGTAGAAAAATTATCATAATTTTGTATCTAGTTAAATAGCTTAGTGGTTTTGTTGACTATGCAAATAATGTATATGTTTTATAAAATAGATTACCATAGAGAACTAATTAATATATATCAGCAGTTAGCAAAATATGGCCCCAGGGAAAAATCTGGCTTCTTGCCTGTTTTTTTTTTTTTTATTTTAAAGATTTTTTTTTATTTATTTATTTGAGACAGAGAGAATGAGAGAGACAGAGAGCACATGA
Organism: Leptonychotes weddellii; assembly: GCF_054177405.1. Taxonomy (NCBI): domain Eukaryota; kingdom Metazoa; phylum Chordata; class Mammalia; order Carnivora; family Phocidae; genus Leptonychotes; species Leptonychotes weddellii. The sequence goes on along the minus strand of NW_027689631.1, from coordinate 94 downwards.
GAGGGGGGAGGGTCAGAGGGAGAAGCAGGCTCCCTGCCGAGCAGGGAGCCCGATGCGGGACTCGATCCCGGGACTCCAGGATCATGACCTGAGC
>NW_027689630.1:0-361 GCF_054177405.1 Leptonychotes weddellii | reverse complement strand
ATCCCTATCCAGCTGAATTCCTGAGACCAGACGAAATCCAGGTCTCCTACTCCTCTGCCATCTTGCTCCGCCCCTTCCCTACGTATTTCTGGCGAACTTCTAATATCCTTCAGGACCGAGCTGAAATATCTTCACCTGTGATAACATTAATTTGTATATTGGGACCCCCAAAATGGAGGCTGCCCCAGTGGCCCGGCCCGTGCCACAGATTTAAACCTAAGTTAGTTATGAGAAACACCTTTCCAGAAAAACTGACACCAATCACAATCCTCCAACTCAGCTTTAGCTAGCCTACTTTACCCTAGAAAACAGGACCTGCCAGTCTTATAACAAAATTCCTCATACCCTAGCGAATCATTCC
>NW_027689629.1:0-361 GCF_054177405.1 Leptonychotes weddellii | reverse complement strand
CTTCTCCTTCTCCCTCTGCCCCTCCCCCTGCTTGTGCTCTCTTTTTCTCTCTCTCCCTCAAATAAATAATAAATAAAAATCCTTAATAAAAAAATAAATAAAATAAAATTTATATGTTATCATTGCCGTGCTAAGTTCCTTGAGGGAAGGAAGTAGAAGTACACTGCCTTTATGTCTATCTCACCTTTTTTTTTTTTTTTTTAAAGATTTTATTTATTTATTTGAGAAAGAGAGAGAGAGAACACAAGCAGGTGGAGGGGCAGAGGGAGAGGGAGAAGCAGACTCCCTGCTGAGCAGGGAGCCCAAAGCAGGGCTCAATCCCAGGACCCTGAGATCATCATGATCTAAGCTGAAGGCAGAC
>NW_027689628.1:0-361 GCF_054177405.1 Leptonychotes weddellii | reverse complement strand
GGTGATAAGATATTGAGAGTGGATAGATACTGAGGATGATCAGATGCCAAGGGTAGAGGGATTTTTGCTAAACTGACTCAGAATGACTTTAGCTAAAACTGGACTAAGTGGGCCAAGGACAGAGCTCAAGGTTGAGGCCTAGTTGAGAAGAGTGCTCAGAGGAGCCTGTCTCAGGTTGATGAGAATCTTTGTGAGTTACTTCTTCATTACCGTATATAAAATTTTATAGTGAGTGCTCCTCCCCAAATTAAAGTTGTTTTTGTAAGTTGAAATTTTAATTACCATAAAATTTTTACTTTCTGGTAATATTTACTCAACTCCTGAAAGAAAGCTATAATAAATGCAGTTATTGGTGACTAAA
>NW_027689627.1:0-361 GCF_054177405.1 Leptonychotes weddellii | reverse complement strand
GATGTGACCACAAGACGGCAGTGCACCTGTGCTGATGCAGAACACGTGGAGGGTTCATTTTAGTGCATCTGATTGGCTACGGCAGAAGCAGGGTCTGTTTCTTATTGGCTGGTAGACAATGTGGGAAAGTACTCTGTTAGAGGAAAGAAGGGACGGCCTGACAAGAGGAGGAGCTGAGCTGGCTGGAGGCTGCAATTCTGAAGCTGATCTTAATTGGGAGGAACCATGAAGACATCCACGGGAGCTTTAATCATATTCTCGTGGCTGCAGCTGAACTGTGAGTTGAGGGTTTATGGGAAACAGTGTATTAGTGGATATTCTTCAGAGGTCAAGACTGGCTTCACTCAGGTTTCCTTCAGTT
>NW_027689626.1:0-361 GCF_054177405.1 Leptonychotes weddellii | reverse complement strand
AATAAATAAAAAATCTTTAAAAAAAAAAAAACAATGGAAGGTGACCAGCAACCACAGTCCTAGCTGGTAACATTTTATTTCTGAGTGACCAAAGGCATGGGATGGACGATTCTTTTTTTTTTTGTTAAAGATTTTATTTATTCATTTGAGACACAGAGATACAGAGAGAGCATGAGCAGGGAGAGAGGCAGAGGGAGAGGGAGAAGCAGGCTCCTCGCTGAGCCAGGAGCCCAGTGTGGGGCTTGATCCCAGGACGCTGGGATCATGACCTGAGCTGAAGGCAGATGCTTAACTACTGAGCCACCCAGGCGCCCCTGGACGATTCTTTTTTTTTTTTTTTAATTTATTTATTTGACAGAGA
>NW_027689625.1:0-361 GCF_054177405.1 Leptonychotes weddellii | reverse complement strand
ACCCTTTCATGTTTCAAACCCTGTCAAATAGCATGAAAATCATTCACGATCATGATTTGGGTTGCTTGAACTCTGATCCAAATATTTGAAGAAAGAAAATTATTTTTTGCAACTTTAGTGCAGTTTTTAAGCTTGAGATACGCCATCGTGTCATATACATGGGATCTCCGGCAGCCTGATGCCTCCCACTCTTGTAGGCGACGTGATGAGCACGGGACAGACCATGTATGCGTGTGTGTGCATTTAAAGATATATAGATATAAAACTGTCCTCTTCAACTCCACATCACTGAGTGACATTGCATATCTGGGATTATACTAATAATGGACCGTGTAAGCCTGTAGCCATTCATGAATAATAA
>NW_027689624.1:0-361 GCF_054177405.1 Leptonychotes weddellii | reverse complement strand
TGATTTTTTCCCTTTGAATGGGCCATACTTTCCTGTTTCTTCATATGTCTTTTGATTTTTGTTGAAAAGTAGCCATTTGAATCTAATAATGTGGTGATGCTAGAAATCAGATTCTTCTTGATCCCCAGGGCTTCTTGTCTTTTTGTACCAAAGTTCAGCCTGAGGTGAAGACTTAAAATCTTCTCAGGTCTTTTCTGAGCCTTCATCTTTCTCTGGATATACACGGTGACTTTCTAATTTCCCTTGTATATGTGGCTGCTTTCAAATACCTTAGTTTTTAATGTCTGTCTCCACAAAGGGAAAGAAGAGAAATGAAGAAGGGGAAAAAAGAGGGCAGTAGCCCTTTAAATCCCCTGGAAGT
>NW_027689623.1:0-6961 GCF_054177405.1 Leptonychotes weddellii | reverse complement strand
CTGAGCTGAAATCAAGAGTTGAACGCTTGGGGCGCCTGGGTGGCTCAGTCGTTAAGCGTCTGCCTTCGGCTCAGGTCATGATCCCAGGGTCCTGGGATCGAGCCCCGTATCCAGCCCCGTATCCAGCCCCATATCGAGCCCCGCATCGAGCCCCGCATCGGGCTCCCTGCTCGGCGGGAGGCCTGCTTCTCCCTCTCCCCCCGCTTGTGTTCCCTCTCTCGCTGTATCTCTCTCTGTTAAATAAATAAATAAAATCTTTAAAAAAAAAAAAAAAAAAGAGTTGAACGCTTACCGACTAAGCCACCCAGGCACCCCTTCACTCATAAATTTGAAGGCATTGCTTTATCACATTTCAGTATCCAGTTCATTGATGAGAAACTTTATGTCAATCTTAAGTAACTTCATATTCCCTTTTAGAAACTAATTTTAGGAGCCTTGCTATATTCTTTTTTTTTTTTTTTTCCAAAGATTTTATTTATTTGAGAGAGAGAGCACGAACACAAGCCAGGGGGGAGGCAGAGGGAGAAGCAGGCTCCCCACCGAGCAGGGAGCCCGACGTGGGGCTCGATCCCAGGACCCCGGGATCATGACCTGAGACGAAGGCAGCCGCTCAACCGACTGAGCCACCCAGGCGCCCCGCCTTGCTATATTCTTGATTCTGAAATTTTATGATTGTATATTTGTATGGATGTTTTTTCCATTCACTTGATGGATCCTTTTTATCTCCTACTTCTCCTCAACTACAGGAATTTTTTCCTAGTATTTCTTTGTCAATCTCTTTCCCGCCATTTTTATTTTGTTTTGATTTTTTCTTTGTAGAGCTGCAATAGGTTGATATTGGACTTACTGGACTGCTCTTCTTTGTTTTATCATCTTTCCTAGCATATATATTCTCTGACAGATTTCTTAAACTTTTTTTTTCAATTCCAGTACAGTTAACATAGTGTTATAGATTTCTTAAACTTTACCTTTTAGTCCTTCTAATAAGTTATTTTTATTATGGTAATCATTTTTTAAAGAAAATTTGAGACTATTTTGGTTTTCTGATTGTTCCTTCTTAAAAGAATTCTGTTTTTGTGTAAGGAAACTATCTTTTTAATCACTCTGAGGGTACTCAGATTTTTTAAAAGCTATTTAAAATGATTTCCCTGAATGATCTCCCCTCTGGCATTAGTAACTGTTTATCTTTTTTTTTTTTTTTTAATGCTCCTTCATTTGTTAGGTTATTCTTAGTTATATATTTATATTTATAAATTAAAGACTTCGTTAACTTTTCTCATTTTCCTCCACTATCACATATCAAGTGTTTCCAGCATAGGACCCTTCCTTGAATAATATGGTGACCAAAGTCGGCTCTGCTGAGGGCTCGCTTGATTTTGGGGTTAAGAGGCAAGAACTGGCTTGTAGGCTAGGGCCCACCCTCTTTCCAAGTGCTAGGAAAAAAAAGAATTTATCTATAATACCAAACTCACATTAGAAACATGGCTTCATTTTAATTAATGCATAAGAATTTCCGTTAATCTCTCTGCTTCAATGCCTCTGCTCATGCCTGCTCTGTCTTTGCTGACTCCACGCCCAGAGCTTCTTTCTAGAAGATCACTCTCATTCCCATGGCGGTCCTTCTTGCACTAATCCTTAGTTCTGTTTCATCGTTTACTTTCCTCCAAACATTTGTCTATCTCATTCTCTGCTGAGTTCTTCCTATTCTTTGCATAATTTTATAGCCTTTTAAAAACAGTTACAGGTTAGAGAGAAGGCAATGCTTGTGCTTAATCCTTCACTTATTATTTTTTCATTTTGAAAACTGAGCAAGTGTGTGCCGAATTTCATGAATCAAACCATTTTTAATATAAAATGCATAAAAGTATGGAGAAGGATTTGAAAGCATTTACCACAAAACTGTAAATAGAGGTTACGTTTGGATGGTGGAATAGAGGGTAATTTTGTTTTTATTTGTACTTTCTAGGATTTCCATAGCACACACTATCATTTTTGTAACAAATGTAATAAAAGCAAGTTGTAAGTACTGATGATAGGAGTACAAGGGACTTTCTGTATCCTCGCAGAGGAGGTGTCTGCAAAAACACAGGAGACCCTTGGCTGAAGAGTGAGAGTCATGTTCAGAGACCTCCCAGAACCCTAGGTTTGAGAATACCACAGAGAGATGGGTGTGGATACGCTGCCTGACCGACCTAAGCTATCAGGTTTGTTTTTGTTACCTGCTTCACATGTAACCCTAGAGGCAGGTACTATTTTCTCTGTTGCCAGTTAACATACCAGGCCCCCATTGAGAGCTGAACCCAGAAGCACCGAGAGAGTCTGCTGTGGGAATCACACACGAGGGGCCAGGTGGGTAATGAAAAGGACTGAAGCGAGCCAGGTGAGTCTGTGCCAACCTAGAGAGCATGTGCCAACCCAAAGTGGTTAGCTCCTCCTCAGCTCTTGCTGAATACTGGCTTCTCTTTAAAAATTTTCTTTATATTCAGATTCAGTTTACATATAGTGAACTGCACAGATCAGTGTGTGGTTTAATGAGTTCCACCATGCATTTCAGACTATTATGAATAGAAACTTTTCATCACCCAGAAATTTTCCTTGTGCTCGTACTTAGTTAATCCCTGCCGTATCCCTAAAATCACCATAGATTAGTTTTGCCTATTCTGTAACTTCATATAAAGATTGATTTATTTGAGAGAGAGAGAGAGAGACAGGGAGGGGGGAGGCAGAGGGGTGGAGGGAGACGGAGAGAGAAACTTAAGCGACTCCGCACTAGGCGCAGAGTCCAACGTGGGGCTCAATCTCTGGATGCTGAATCACAACCTGAACGGAAACCAAGAGTCAGATGCTTAACTGACTGAGCCACCCAGGCACCGCATTCCACACTGCATATAAATAGAACATCCAATTTTTAAAGAGAACTTGAAACTACATTTTAACAAAACTATCACTTTTTCAATGTTACACAAGTATTTATAAAACAATGTGCAGACTCAAGAAAACACACAGGCTAAATTCAGCCAACCAGCAATGCAGCCCCTTTCTGCCTGGGCTACAGTAGAAACCAAGATATATTTTGTATATATTAATTTCTCTCACCATTGTTGGCTTTAGTACTACCTGACAGTTTTTATTCTTTAGCAACTAGTAGTGCATTCTTTTTTTTTTTTATTTTTAAAGATTTTTATTTATTTATTTGACAGAGAGAGAGAGCGCGTGCACAAGCAGGGGGAGTGGCAGCGAGAGGGAGAAGAAGATTCCCCACCGAGCAGGGGGAGCCCGAGGCGGGACTCCATCGCAGGACCCTGGGATCATGACCTGAGCCGAAGGCAGATGCTTAACCGACTGAGCCCCCAGGTGCCCCCTAGGAGTGCATTCTTTAAAAAGGAAGGGAGAGCCTCACCTGCAGGGTACCAAGCCAGTAAGGAGAATGGGAGACTGAATCCCACTCTATGGCCAGCCTTGGGGAGAAAGGAATCCCAAGGGAAAGAATGGGTAGGGGCTGATTTGTGAGGAAGGGAAAGCTGGAGACCACCCGGAGGGTGTAACAAAGAAGAAACAGATCTCAGGGCTGCTGGAATTTTGACTAAACAGTAAGAAACCTCACCTTCCTATCACTTCACAAGCATCCCTCTGAAAAGGCCCTAAAAGGCCCCATATGATCTTCAGCATTCTCCCAAGCTCCTGCCCCACAGCCACTTGCATTTCCTCCTACTTCCCACCTCCTCACTCTGCTCTAGCCACTGGGACCTCCCTGCTGTGTGCCAGGCACACACCTGACTCCTGCTCCGGAGCTCCCCAGAACTTTCTCCTTCACCACTTTCAGGTCTGTGCTCAACACCATTTTCTCAGCTGAAGATTGTCCTAACTACCTTATTTTAAAAATTGCCCACCCAGCCCCTCCACTGCCTTCTCCCCAGCTTTATTTTCATCCATAGCACACATCACCCTCTGACCCACACTGTACTTACTTCATTTTCTGTATGTCCTCTTCCCTTCGTGAGAATGAAAGCCAAAAGAGGACAGGCACAGAACAAGAATTCACTGGACATTTGTTGAATGAATGAGTGAATCGAGGAGGGAAGGAAGAAGAAATGAAAACCCCTGCTAGCTTTGGATTTGGTTGTTAAAAGTGTTCAATCACACAGGGACTAGTTGAAGAAATTTTATCATTTCTAATTATCTTGCAACATTTCCACTGGATATTCTTTTCTAGTCACCTTGCAACATTTAATTGTTTTGAGAGAGTAAAGGTTTAAAAAGAAAACGAATAATAATCCTAGGGACCAGAACAACACTAACAGTACTCCTTAACTTCAAAAATTAGGTTTGTGGGAGGAAAAATGCTTAAACACATAACTGGGCATTTGAATTAATGATTAAGTTTTTTACTTAAAGTTTTAACTTGAAGTTACGAGGACAAAGCCCATCTCTTCATAGTACATTTACTCCTATCTTTCTTTTAAAGATTTTATTTTTAAGTAATCTCTACACCCAATGTGGGGCTGGAACACATAATCCTGAGATCAAGAGTCACATGTTCCACCAGCTGAGCCAGCCAGGCACCCCACATTTACCCTATCTTAATTTATTTAAGAAGAAGGTAAAGAATAAATTATGAAATAACAAAACAGCATGTGCCCAATATTACTAAATATTTGAGAATAATGATCAGCAAGAAACATATAAAAATGAATCCAACACAAGATTTGTTTTTTAATGGGAAGGATGCAACCACCTCTCAGGAAATGGAGAGATGGGGGCTGAGCTGGTTCTGTAGGTCTGCATTCGATTTTTGATACCAGGTAAGGCCATTTCCTCTAAAACACAAAGGTAAAGAATTCTAGTGTCAGTAGCTTTCCTAAGCTAAGAAAAAAATATATTCCCCAACCCAAGACATTATTTAGAATTAGCCCAGGCCCTGGGATTGGCCCATGCTGGATTAGACCAAGTGTGTCCAGGCTGTCAATTCACCTAAGGAGATACCCTCTATCCACCATGTTTGGAAGACAGCAGGGAACATGCTGGAATCATGGGCCACAAGCCCATATTTTCCAACACATAGCAGGTGAAATACAATGATTTGCCCAAGTTTTGGAAAGCCTGAGAATAAACTTGAAGCAGCCCTAAGACCAACAGTAGAGACAAAAGAAATGAAATTAAGTGTAGCTCCTTGCCGTCCATGGGCCTTCTCACCCTTGTTCTATGTTTCCTCCTTAATGCCTTTCCATCTTTTGTCAGCTCATGTCTGTTTCTCTTTTACTGATTTGACAGTCACACATACACACTGTTTTTTTCTTCTTCTAAGTGTTTTGGGATGTGAAGGGCAGTAGGAGAAAAAAAGAGTACGATAAACAGAAATAAATTTTATGGATTACAATTTAGTAAGTTCTATCTTTAAATCTAAGAATAATTTTCAAAGTGTGAACATCTACAGAATTAACAATGGAATGGCAACAAGACTGGGTCCCAAACAAATGATTAAGGTAAACAATATGCTCTTTTTTTCCTATCCCACTTCTGGTAACTGGATAGTCTACTACCTGAGAAGGTGTGAGGATCACCTTTTTTATCTTAGTTTGGACACAGAAGCTCACATTTCAGCAACGATCAAGGTCATCATCTTTATCCCTTGCTGACACTTTTCTCCCATACCCCTCACACACAGATCACAGATCACCTCTAGGAAAAAATTTCAACAGGCTATTGAACACTGGCATGGATACCCCAAGGAGAGATAATCGTCTCTGGGGACATTAGGAACAGCTAATCATCTTGGATAGGCAGAGTTACACGGAGTTCAGTCCATCAAAACATACTGGGTGCTAAGGACTTGCAAAGCATTGTGGGAATACTGAACCAGTGAGAAGGCACATTACCTTCCCTAAATAAACTAAAGTCCCTGATGTGGACTGCTTCTTAGGAAGGCATGTTTAGGCTTCGTTACCACTGAGTCTATATAATCCTGGGCCAGGCTATGTATAGAAGGGATTTTGTGGATCTGCTTTCTATCTTCAGGTGACATAATCTTAGAATCAGTTCTTGGTGATTTTTTAACCCAGTGATTCTCAATCTTGGCTGGACATTAGTGTTTCTTGGTAGGGTGTTGGGGAGGCTTCTTAAAAAAAAAAAAAAAAAAAAAAAAAAAGAGATGTCTGGGCCTGCCCCAGTCTAATTACATCAGAATCTCTGACCCAGTATTTTTTTTTTTAAATAAACTCTCCCTGTGATTGAAATGCAAAGAATTATACTTTAGTAGTTGAGAATCACTGATCCCATATGACACAGAAAAAAAAATGAATGTCCAAAGAATTTAATTGACTTGTTACTTGCCCAAGATCACACACTTAGTTAAGGGCAGAGCTTGGATTAAAACCATGATCTCGGGGCACCTGGGTGGTTCAGCTGGCTAAGAATCTGCCTTCAGCTCAGGTCATGATCCCAGGGTCCTGGGATCGAGCCCCGAGTCGTGCTCTTCGCTCATCAGAGAGTCTGCTTCTCCCTCTGCCCCTCACCCTGCTTGTATGCTCTCTCTCAAGTAAATAAATAAAATCTTAAAAAAAAAAATCATGATCTCCACCAGTTTACTCATCCAATTAATGTCTATCAATGGCATTCTAAGGTCGTGACCAACTATGTAGCTGTCACTCAATAAGGTAAGTCAAAGCTGCTTCATAGCTAAGGATCAGTTAGGCTGGTCCCGATCCAAGTTAAAAAGAGAGAGTAAGCTGTGCTGCTTCTAGCACTCTCTCTCTCACCCTTTTCTTCCAAATCGTGGTTTATGATTCAGGACTCTGGAAATGTTAAGAAATCCTGTGCTCCCCATCAAAAGGAATGAGATCTTGCCATTTGCAACGACGTGGATGGAACTGGAGGGTATTATGTTGAGTGAAATAAGTCAAACAGAGAAAGACATGTATCATATGATCTCACTGATATGAGGAATTCTTAATTGCAGGAAACA
>NW_027689622.1:0-361 GCF_054177405.1 Leptonychotes weddellii | reverse complement strand
CCTCTACCTCACAATCCTACTGGGTCAGGAGTCTGTCCACAGATGAGCTGGGTTCTCAGCTCAGTGTCTCCCAGGCTGGAATCAAGGTGCTGACTAGGCTGAGTTGCTTTCTGGAGCAGAGTTACCTCTCCCAACTTTATTTCTCTGTGGCTGTAGGACCGAGGTCCCAGGACATTTGTGGCTGTGGGCTGGAGGCGGCCCGCTGTTCCCTGCTGTGGGGCTCTCTCCATTGAAAATCACAACCCGACTGGCTGTACGTATCTTCAAAGCTAGTCGCAGAGTCTCTGCTTTTACCTAAGACATAATGTAAGTTGAAAAATTCAGTCACAGGTGGGCTCTATGGCATCACCTTTGCTATATA
>NW_027689621.1:0-361 GCF_054177405.1 Leptonychotes weddellii | reverse complement strand
CTTCACAGACCAATTAAGAATCTGCATTTCAACAAGATTGCTAGGGAATTTGTATGCGCCTTACAGTTTGAGAAGCCCTAGTTTAGAGTATTAGTGACTTAATGCCACCCATGCTCAGGGGCTGTTTACATATCAAAAGGGTAAGGAGAAAGTGTGAAATGTTATTTCAAAAAGTGTATCTCCAGTGGGGGTGAGAAGAAGAAGAATTAAGACCTTCTCCTCTGACATGGCTATTTAGGTCTGTGTGCTTTGGGGGTGGGGAGAGGGTGGTGGGCAGTGGGAGAGCTCAGGCTCTAGAGCCCGATTGTTGAGATTCATATACTGGCTCAGCCACTTAGGTCAGTTATGCGATCTTAGCTGG
>NW_027689620.1:0-361 GCF_054177405.1 Leptonychotes weddellii | reverse complement strand
ACAAGAATATGGTATACATTTACTAAATTGGATTTAACTTCAAGGCAATGGGAATTTATTAAAACATTTAGAATCTCAAAAAATTATTAAGAATGGAAATATCTTACAACTGTTTGTGAGAATGTGGAGAACATGGAACCATTGTATGGGGCTGATGGGAATGCAAATGGTGCAGCCACTGTGGAAAATAGTATACAGATTTCTCTGAAAATTAAAAATAGAATTACCGTATGATCCAATGATCCCACTGCTGGGTGTTTACCCAAAGAAAATGAAAAGGTATATGTATCCCTACTTCAATTGCTTCATTATTTACAATAGCCGAGATACAGAAGCAATCCAATTGTCCATCCATAGATTA
>NW_027689619.1:0-361 GCF_054177405.1 Leptonychotes weddellii | reverse complement strand
CCTCTTCGCCACGTTCCATGTGTGGTTCTCCGGTTTGTTTTGTTGCAAATGGGAAATGCCATTGCTCCAGCCGTTCCTCCAAGGTTCTGCGGCCCCTCTTACTGGAGAAACTCGAGTTGAGAGTTTAGAAGATCTTATTCCTGTGTCTGTTGCAAACCAGGAGAGGACAGGGTCCGTGCCGTTCCCATCCAAGCACAGGAGTCAGCCCAGGATCCCCTCTGTCTCCACCTGTCCGGGTTTGCCGCTCGCTTCCCACCTGGGGAGCCCTCCCGCCCTGTCCTCGTTCTCTTGGCTGCTTCCCACCGTCGTGCTGGGGACCCTTGGCTGCGGGCCGGACAGCCTTTGTGGGATGCTCTCGCCC
>NW_027689618.1:0-361 GCF_054177405.1 Leptonychotes weddellii | reverse complement strand
CATCTTACTATTGAGAACGTCTGAAGAGCCAGGTCACCCCATAGTGAAGAACAGCTGACCTTCCGGCTCCGCCAGGTGGGAGGCTCAGAAACAGGCCACCTTTGGGTGCGTTTCCAGGACTCACTGGCACCTGCAGGAGCCACTCAGAAGGGCTGGATTGGACCTGAAGGTCCGCAGACGGAGCTTCGTACGCACCTGCGGGTTGAGCGCCGGTGTGTCAGGACGGTGGGAACAGCACAGGACAGACAGAGGACTGTCTTCCTAGGATTCTTGCACACGCAGCTCAAAGCCCTGGAGGAGCACAGGTGAGCTGCGGCCCGGGGCTGCTAGCAGGGAAGGAGCTGTGTTCTGCCAGGACTCT
>NW_027689617.1:0-361 GCF_054177405.1 Leptonychotes weddellii | reverse complement strand
AAAAAAAAATATGGCTAGATTTTACATGGTTAAAAAATATTCTTAAAGACTTATCAAATTTTGGCTACTTAATGAATGGATAAGTAACAAATGAGCATTAAAAGGGAACTCCCCCCTCCCCCAGTGAAATGGCCAGTCATGTTTAGTTCAAGATTTATTTATTTGAGAGAGAGAGAGAGAGCATGCAAGAGCAGAGGGAGAGGGAGAGAGAATCCTCAAGCCGACTACCACTGAACGTGGAGCCCAACATGGGGCTTGATCCCAGGACTCTGAGATCACAACGTGAGCCAAAACCAAGAGCCCAACCGAGCCAGCCAGGCACCCCCTCCCCAATCCTGTTTAGTTCAGTAGCTTGCACCCC
>NW_027689616.1:0-361 GCF_054177405.1 Leptonychotes weddellii | reverse complement strand
TCAATGCTTTAAAAATGACTTCTCCATTTTTCTTATGGAAAAATTTATGAAACATACTCTATATTTTCTCTATCATTTAGAATGGAAATGAACTGTTTTTTTTGTTTTATAATTTTTTATTATGTTATGTTAGTCACCATACAGTACACCATTAGTTTTTTTTTTCTTTTTTTTTTTTATTCTTATGTTAATCCCCATACATTACATCATTAGTTTTAGATGAAGTGTTCCATGATTCATTGTTTGTGCATAACACCCAGTGCTCCATGCAGAATGTGCCCTCCTCAATACCCACCACCAGGCTAACCCATCCTCCCACCCCCCTCCCTCTAGAACCCTGTTAGTTTTTCAGAGTCCATCG
>NW_027689615.1:0-361 GCF_054177405.1 Leptonychotes weddellii | reverse complement strand
GGTGCACGTACCCCTTTGGATCCCTACATTTGTATCTTTGGGGTAAATACCCAGTAGCGGGCACATGGTTCTTGAATAGAGCTTTGAAGAATAAAAACATATTTTGTTGTCCTCTTAGAGCTCATGGTTTAATTGAAGAGATAGACAATGAACAAGGAATCAGATGTGTAAATAACCATGTTCACTACAGATTGCCCTCAGTGCTTCATGGGCAATAAGCAGGGATCTCATCTGGAGGGGGAGGCTACCTGATGCATTAGCATGGGGCTCAGAGAAGCCCCAGTTGATAGGCCACATCTGAAGTCAGACTTGCCGGACAAGCAGATCTAAGGTGGAAGTCTGTTCTGTCCTGGAGCAGAAC
>NW_027689614.1:0-361 GCF_054177405.1 Leptonychotes weddellii | reverse complement strand
AAAAAAAAAAAAAAGATAATGTGTCTCTCCAGGGCAAAGGGCAGGTATGTCTACTGACCTTTATAAAAGATACAGGTTCCCTAAGCTCAGGGTTCCTCTCCCATAATTCAGTGTACTGCACGTGCAGGCATTACCTGGCTCTTTGTGCAACACCTAGTAGGAACTGGTACTTGGAGAACAGGCAGAAAGCCTAACAATCTAGCTACCACTATTGTCATGAAGAATATATTCTTTTGTCTCTAATCTAGAAGACTCATGTCTTCTGCCAACATCTGTGAAATTGTGGCAGGTTAATGAGATAACAGAAAAAAATACATCTATATTGGTCATTACGCTCGGACTCTGACACATAGCTCCTAAA
>NW_027689613.1:0-361 GCF_054177405.1 Leptonychotes weddellii | reverse complement strand
TGGAGTTGGGCGCTCCGAGCGCCCAGTAGCTGCAGTCTCATCTGCTGTCCAGTTTGAGAACGTTGCCTTTCCTTCCCAGAAATGAGCTTTAGGCCTTCCAAGGTGGTGCGGGAGGCCTGGCCCGAGGTGGAGGCGGGGCGGGAACCCGAGGCCGGGCCTGGGCCAGACTCCGGGAGGCCGTCGGAGGTGGAGGCAGGCCCGCGGGCAGAGCCGCTCCCCGCCTCCAAGCAGGACTCAGAGCAGCTCTTGGAGTCAAGTCAAGGACGGGAACCCGAGCTGAACTGGGCTTCGGGGCAGAGCACGCAGTCCCTTGGGGTGTCCCATTCCCAGTCGGGGTCAGTGCAGGGGCGTTCAAGTCCGC
>NW_027689612.1:0-6961 GCF_054177405.1 Leptonychotes weddellii | reverse complement strand
GAAGAATGAAAGAGTATATGGAAGCAAATCCCAAACTGAAGAACATCATCAAATATGTGTATTACAGACAGGAATTACAGTATGTCCTCTAGAAGGATCACACTTGTGTCATTCAAAGCATCACATCAGCCTTTACTGTGGATGCTGATGGTAGTTAGGCTGTTAATTTTCCCACTCTTTCTTTTGTACAACAAAGATCCATTTCTCCATAGTGGTTGGGGATTGTGGTATCTTGGTCTAATAAAACTATCTTCCCAGTTACATAAGAGAACTATAATTATGTTGTCCACAAATTCTCAAACACTAAAGAATCAGAACACATCTTCTATAAAAGTTCATGATAATTCAAGAGGCACTTCATGGGCTGGAAATGCATTGGGGCCATTAATATATATACTAATTATCATTTGACAGTAATAGAGAATAATTCTCTTTATTTAAACTCTCCAGTTTGAATTCTGGATAGTCAATTCCCCCCATTTGTATAAAACTTTACATTTTTTGTGCTTTTATGTATGTTTGTACACTTCTTCCTCGTGGCAACCTATTATGAAATAGATGGAATAGGTATTCATAAGCCCCTTCACAAACTCAGTTCTAGTCAATGAACTTTAATGACTACCTACTATGTGCCAGTTACTGTGCTGGTGGTGTAAAAATATATACATTAAAGCCCTTGTTCTCAGAAGATCATAGGGGTTACTAAAACATGTAAAGTTGTTGAAAATGCGAGCATGGCTCCTAACCCATGGAAATAGAAAATGTAATGGGAATACAAAAAAAGTAAGCTTTGATTTTGCCTCAATTAAAGGAAGGGGAAAGCCTCATAAAAGTGGTGGAACACTGGGCCCTGATGGGAAAATAAGATTTTTAACCAGGCAGAAAAGAAAGAAAGGACATACTAGGCCAAAAAACTAGCATAAGCAAAGAAGGGAAAATGTGGACATGTGTGATGAAATCTGGGACTGCTGAACACTCTTGTGGTCCTGTGTGGCCAGACATGAAGGTATGTGGCAGAGAGTGATAGGAAATGAACTGGAAATATAGACTTGGGTTGGGCGCCTGGGTGGCTCAGTTGGTTGGGCGACTGCCTTCAGCTCAGGTCATGGTCCTGGAGTCCTGGGATCGAGTCCCACATCGGGCTCCCGGCTCGGCGGGGAGCCTGCTTCTCTCTCTGACCCTCTCCCCTCTCATGCTGTTTCTCTCTCTCTTTCTCAAATAAATAAATAAATAAAATCTTTAAAAAAAAATATAGACTTGGGTTAAATTGGGAAGGGGTTTGAATGCCATGCTGAAGAGCATATAATAATAACTGCTTCTAATTTTAGCATTTCCTATGTGCCAGGTAATGTGCTACATGCTGTACTTACAATCTCATTTTCTCCTCATAAGGGTTGCACACAACCAGTATTGTTTTCACCCATTTTATATTTAGCTCAGAATATAAGCAGCAGAGCCAGGGTATAATAAGGTGTTTCTGATACCATAGCCTATGCCCTTAACCACTCTGCAACACTGCCTGACATACTTATTTCCCTGTTGTCAGGACACTCCTCCCTTCCTGTCAAGTCCCAGGAATACTTCCATCTTATTCCCCCTCTCTCAGCTCCCTCCTTTGACTCTTTCATATTATAATATCTCCCGACAACAAATTGAGGCTACTTCCTTAGTCTACCAGTTCCAACTGCAAGAATATTTGGGGGCACATTAGAGGTCAGCTAGTCCCTCAAACCTGGGTAGGGATCTTGCCTTTGGTTCATCAGGGTGACCCACCAACTGTTTCATTGGCAAAATGCCCCTGCCTATCCCATATCCACTGGAGTTATCTGGACAGCTCTGTGTGTATGGCAGGGGGAGATATAACAGGGTTAATCAATTTCTAAATCTTTCTTAGAATTTTATGGAGATTCATAAAGAACTTCAGAAGAAAAAAAAAAAAGTCACAGCCACCTACCTACTTTCCTAATGACAGCTTAGCTCTTCCCAGAGAAGAAATTTCCCATTTCTGGGTGTGAATGTAATTTTCTCTGCTTTGGAGCCATACCCTGTAATCTAGGGAAGTTGACATTTTCGATTCTGTAATAGGGTGAAGACATTGGTTTGATGATTTTCCTTTGCCAGAAGCTCTTTTTCTTTTATGGCATATGGCGGCCCAGGCTGCATCTGTTCTGATTGCCAAGAGTTTCACCATCCTCTGGGGAATCTTTACAAAGACAATGGGTCTAAAATTATAAAACCATCCCAAAGACCCTTTCCTATTACAACAAGAATCTCAGCCCCTTTAGCCTTTCTGTGGGAGTAAGTTTGTCACCTATTTAGGATCACTGATTTACGTATGCAAACAAACATGCCTTACATTATATGTAATTTTGTATCCTTCCAACTAGCTTCATGCTTTTTTTTTTTTTTTAATGTGGTCTTATGTGGTAAAGCAAGCAGGGTAAATACCACTGTCCTTTAATATATGAGGAAACTAAAGCCTAGAAAGACTTAGTATTTTTTAAAGGGAATTCAATTTGGAGTAGAAGTAAAATTAGAATTCAGGTCTCCGTACTCTCAGCATTATGAAGACTCTACTTACATCACATTGCTTGAATAAGGCACAAATAAGTTGACCCTACTTCCCTAGGCACTTTAGTATTTGTATGTTATTTTTTTCCTTTATCACTTAAGAAATTCTGAGGCTCCTAAAGTTCTGGCTGAGGATCTCTAGCTACCTAGAACCAACTAGACATTTGGAGAGGCTCCAGGAAGAGCTGCTCCAGGGTTCAGCATATTGGCTAGGTGTACAGTTTCAATGTTGTTAGGTTAAGTGTTGGTAAGTCTCTTCTGTGCCATAGTAATCAATAATGCCTAATATTTATTTATTGTTTGCCATGCTTTGGAGGGATTACCTCCTTTACTCCTCCTAACAACCCTATGAAGTATGTGCTATTTTTAATCCTTATTTTTCATGCTTTAGCAGCTCAAGTCTGCTGCCACCCTAATACTGCAATATTAGGGACCTTCTAAAAGTTTGATGACAAAGACTAGAATTGAGAAGTTAATTCATCATGTGTTTTTCTCCCTAATTCTTGTCTGATTTATGTTTTTAACAGTTTTATTGAGCCATAAGTCATACCATGTAATTCAACCATTTCATGTGTATAATTCAATGTTTTTTTAAAGTATATTCACAAAGTGTTACAACTATCACCATAATTAATTTTAGAGTATTTCCATGACGTCCAAGAGAACTGAGCTCTCAATTTTGGTGATGCTTTATCTTACTTTATCTTAATTCAGTAGAGAATTGAATGTGGCCTGATTCTAAATCTATCCTGGCCAAAGATCTAGAACTATGGTCACAAACTTGAAGGTTACAGGGAGCAAGAAGATAACATCAAAGAATGACCCTGCGTCAATACTGGAGGGGACCATGGCAGATCAAGAGGAGCCTGCCTTCTAAAAGGGAGCAGCTGCAACTGAGTCATTTTGAAATGTGGACTCAATTACTTCTCAAAAATAAGCCAGAAATATGGAATTTTATATAAAATTCTCTGATTTGTTTTTGCATGATAGCAACTGAAATTAAAAAAAAAAAAAAACCCTATGTAGGCAAAACAAGAAATATCTGTGGGCTGTATTCAAATCCTGAGTTACTGGTTTGTGATCTCTGCAATCTAGAAATAAGGAAACTCTCCCAAGTTTCAGTTTTCTTGACACTATCTTCCCCTACCTCTTGCCCATCTATCAAACTAGAAATAGAGTTCTCTGGCCTTAGGGCTTTGATTTGGGTATGGTTTTGCCCTAACATAAGGATATGGTACTAGAGAGCTTCCTGAGATGCCACAACAATAACCCTTCCTTCGTATTGATCCATCTTAGATCTGTGCTCATATCTCTGAAAAGAGACCTGAATAGTATATCCCTTGTGATATTCAAGAGAGACTAACAAATTTATCCTACTGGGGATCCATACCTGATGCCCATACTCAAGATGTCTCCAGGAGTCATTCTGAAGTGAAGTGCTTCTGGCTCTCTCATCCTCTGATAGAATCCCTAACATCAAGACAGTCTGGTTTGCTACAGAGCATCCAGCACTGATATATGTCCTCCTCCTTTGGATCACACTGTCTACCAGGTGTTATTGCCTGCCTATCACCATCAGGGCTAATGCTAAGGGTTGCACCTGTATGAATATCTACTTAAAGGTTGTGTTAAGAATTAGAAATAATGTGTACTAAATCCCTGGGATAGCGTGTGGCCCTTGGCAGGTGCTCATTAAAAACACAACTACTGATTATAATTCTGCTGGGGTTTGAGAGCAAACAGGGATTTCTGGTGAGAGGGAAAAAAACAGCAGCTCTTGGCCAGCCCACCTTAAATGCAAGGTTTCTTAGATGTTGGAGCCCATCTGCAGAAATAAGTACATAAGCATAGCCTTTCCTCAACCTGGGCCTCACCTTGCCCCTATATCCCTTTTTCCTAGTGCACATAAGAATACATGGCACCAGTTAGAATACTAGCTAGAGCTATGGATGTTTGGGTTACTAAGCCCACCAGGTAAAAGGAACATTGGCCTGACATTGAACACAGTGAACCACTGCATCCATTCTCTTGGCAAGTCATATACAAGTGCTGTTCCTGAAGGTTCACACCTCACAGGCATCAGCTTTACACTAATAAAAACTGTAATTTTAAACAACATCATACCTTTTTATCCACTATGTTCAATGCTGAATGGCTTGAAATAAGATAGGTAGGAAGATGTTGTGGGTTAAATTGTGTCCCCCCAAAAGATGTATTGAAGTCATAACCCCTGGTATCTATGAATGCAGCCTTATTTTGAAATAGGGTCTTTGCAAATGTAATCAAGTTAAAATGAGGTCATACTGGAGTAAGGTGGGCTCTTAATCCAGTAAGACTTGTGTCCTTGTAAGAAAAGGAGAAAAGACACAGAGATAGACACACACACAGAAGACTGCCATGTGACTACATGGGCAGACACTGGTGTTATAAAACTGCAAGCAAAAGGAATGCCAAGGACTGCCAGTAAAAGCCAGAAGCCAGGAGACAGAGCCTGGCCCTGCCAATGCCTTGATTTTGGACTTCTAAAAACTTCCAGAACTGTAAGAGAATAAATTTCTGTTGTTTTAAGTCATGCAGTTGTGATGGCTTGTTATGACAGCACTAGGAAACTAATATAGGCCATACAGCAAAAGGAGCATGCACTTGGAAGTCAGACAAACCTGAGTTCAAATCCTGGCTCTGCCATTTTCTAACTGTGGCCTTGAGCAGATTAACATCTCCTTAAACAGTTCTGTCTACTAATCAATAGAAAAGAATAACACTAACTATCCCTTGGGTTATTATGAGCATTAAAAAAATATTTAAATTTGAAAACACCTATCACTTAACAAGAGTGATTGTTTTCCATCATTATAAACACATTTCTGCAAACAATTTGGTACAAAGATACATAAAAGCTTCACACGTGCATACCTTATGATCCACTATTTTCTAAGGTAGATACATAACAGTAATTTCTAAGGTATACACCTACTCCTAAATATATACCTGGCTGAAATGAATACACCACAGTGTTCATAATAGCAGCATTCATGATAGCAAAAATGTCACATGCCCATTAAGAGTAAAGTGAATAAATAAATTGTGGTACATTCACAAAATGAAATATTATATAGCAATCCAAATGAATGCCCTATATGGGGTGACTGGGTGGCTCAGTCCATTAAGCGTCTGACTTTGGCTCAGGTCATGATCCTGGAACCTTGGGATCGAGCCCCACATTGGGCTCCCTGCTCAGTGGGGAGCCTGCTTCTCCCTCTCCCTCTGCCTTTCCCCTTGCTCATGTTTTCTCTCTCTCAACTAAATAAATAAAAATCTTTTTTAAAAAAATGAATGCCCCATAATTACAAATATTGTAAATATGTTAAATGAGAGAGGTCAAAAACAAAATAACCATATACTCTGATTCCAAACATATACAAAATTAAAAAAAATCTGGCTAAATTAGTATATACTATTAGAAGTCTTGATAGTGCTTACCCTTGGAAGTTGGGATTGTATGAGGCATGAGGGAGGCTTCTGAGGTACTGGTAACATCCTGTTTCCAGATGAGTTGGTTATATGGGTGTGTTCATTTTGTGAAAATTTTTCAAGCTGTGCACTTATGATATATGCATTTTTCTGTATGCACAGTATATTTTAATAAAAACATTAAAAACTTCATACAATTTGACCTAATAATTCAACATTCAAAAAATGTCCTAAGAGAAAACCAAATATATGTCTGAGAATAGTCAGCATAGAAATATATGTAATAGATAATACAAAGAAATTTATGCAAATATCCAACAGGAGAGACATGGTTTAGTCATTTATGATATATCCATATAATAGACTTTAGGTGACAAAGAGTTTTTTATATCCAGTCCTTCAAATAGGGAGTTCTTATTTTTTTAAAGAACTCTAATAGACTGTTAGTTAAAGGGACCTTAAAGATAGGTGTAACCTCTTACTTTGTGCTTATGTTTTGTTCTGTTTCTTTTCATTTATAAAGAGGGAAAGTAAGTTGCCTAAGAAATGTATCCGTCCAAATCAGCTTGTATTCATATCAAAACCAGAAGAAAGGAAGAGCAAGATGGCGAAGGAGTAGGAGACCTAAATTTCGTCTAGTACCAGGAATTCAGCTAGATAGGGATCAAACTATTCTGAACACCTACAAACTCAACAGGAGCTCAAAGAAAAGAATAGCAACAACTCTCTGAACAGAAAAGCGACCACTTTCTGGAAGGTAGGATGTGCAGAGAAGTGAATCCGAGGCGATATTCGGGAGGATAGACGGCGGGGGAGGGGGTCTCCGTCAGCCGCTACCAGCAAGTGATAGAGCCCCGGGACACAAAATCAGAACTTTTAGAAGTCAGCTCCACTGAGGGACGTCGCTCCAGTGGCTAAG
>NW_027689611.1:0-361 GCF_054177405.1 Leptonychotes weddellii | reverse complement strand
AAAAAAAAAAGTGTTACTTTTCCCTCCAAGGAGGAAAAACTTAAACTAACTCCAATGCCCTTAAGTGGTGAATGGTTAGTAAATTATAACACACTTATACAGATGGGCTTTTGTGCAACCATTAGTTTACAAAAACAATAAAATACTTAGGAATAAATTTATCCAAGGAAGCAAAAGACCTATATAATGAAAACTACAAGACTGATGGAAGAACTTGAAGAAGACACAAACAAATGGAAAAATAGCCTGTGTGCATGGGTCAGAAGAATTAATATAGTTTAAATGTTTATACTGCCCAAAGCCATCTATAGATTCATTGTAATCCCTATCAAAATTCCAATGACATTTTTCACAGAAATAG
>NW_027689610.1:0-361 GCF_054177405.1 Leptonychotes weddellii | reverse complement strand
TTAAAGATGGCACATATTGAATGGAACACTGGGTGTTATATGCAAACAATGAATCATGGAACACTACATCAAAAACTAATGATGTGATGTATGGTGATTAACATAACGTGATAAAATAATATTAAAAAAATAAGTTAAAGACAAAAAAATAAAAAAGATGTTCAACATCTTCATTAGCAGGGAAATGCAAATTCAAGCTACAATGAGATATTACCTTACACCTGTCACAAGGGCTAAAATAAAAAACACAAGAAACAATAGGTGTTGTGGAGGATGTAGAGGAAAAGGGACCTTATTCACTGTTGGTAGGAATACAAACTGGTACAGCCACTATGGAAAAGAGTATGGAGGTTCCTCAAAA
>NW_027689609.1:0-361 GCF_054177405.1 Leptonychotes weddellii | reverse complement strand
TTATTGCTCACATTGATCTCCAATCAGAATGATAGTATTTCAGATTCTCAAAAAGAGATGAAAACTTTGGGCACTGAATTCCAATTGCACTGGGTTACTTAACAATGAAGTTGGAGTATGTGGATGATAAAGAGGACTTTTATGTAACGCCGTATTAGTTAAAGATGTAGGGAAAGCAAAGAGAACTCTCCAAAGAAGCCGCTATAACTGTAAGTTATAAAGTACTTTGTGCTTTAAGAACTGCGTGGAGTGATGGCTCCGGGGATCATTTTAGGAGGACACAACATCCAGTGTAGCTTCCCAAGGGGTGCCATTTGCCCATTATTAGAAAGGTGATCTGAGGGGCGCCTGGGTGGCTCAG
>NW_027689608.1:0-361 GCF_054177405.1 Leptonychotes weddellii | reverse complement strand
GGGCCCATTTCTTTCAGCTGCCTGAGAGAAGCCCATAGGCCTTTAGCAGCCCCTAGGACTGCTGTGAATCTGCCTCCTTTGTTGGGGAGAAGAAGGTGAGGCCACTGGGGGGCAGCTGAGGCTGTGGTCCGCGGCACAGCTATTTGGCAGTGGCTTTTTCACACGCTCTTCTGTGGCCAATGCCTTAACACCAAGAGCCAGCTCGGATCCACAGTGGTAGTGAGCCTCTAGGCTGGCCGAGAACAGAAGGCTCCGTGGTACCGGGCGCCTTTTTGTTTTTTTGGGTTTTTTTTTTAAAGATTTTATTTATTTATTTCAGAGAGAGCAAGAGAGAGAGGGGGCAGAAGCATGGGGGGGGCGC
>NW_027689607.1:0-361 GCF_054177405.1 Leptonychotes weddellii | reverse complement strand
GATGTGATCTATTCTGGAGAATGTTCCATGGGCACTAGAGAAGAATGTTTATTCCGTTGAATCACATATTTCTTTTGACTTGCTTGCTTCCGAACCAAAAATCACAGAACTTTGTAATTTATAACAGAAAAATTCACAAGAACAAAATTATGTTCAGGTTACACTACATAAGGAAGCTTATTATCAGTAAAGAGGAGATAGCTTACCCCCGAAGAAACAAAAGCAAAAACAAAGCCAAACACAAAAAATAAAAAACAAAAACCCAGAAATAGTTCCCAAACTAGGATTTAATTTCTAACGGGACTAAATTGACAGCCAACTTAGCCAACTTAAAAACAAATCATATTTAGTTTCTTTGGCA
>NW_027689606.1:0-361 GCF_054177405.1 Leptonychotes weddellii | reverse complement strand
TTTCATGAGGCCACAGCGCTCCCCTGGCAAAGAAACAGTGACGTTCATTGAGCCACTATGTGCCAGGGACATGTTCTTTCACGGACAACTAGTATTTATCTTGTGATGTAGAGGTTCATTATCCTCATTTTACAGATGATGACACTTAAGTAACTTGTCTCCCAGGTGCACAGCTAGGAAGTGGCAGAACCGGATCCAGGCCCTTGTCTGGGAAACTCTGGCCCCGAGCTCCTTCTGTTTGGATGGCAAATCCCAGTCAAAGAGTGGTTTTCCCCACATGCTCTCATTTTCTCTTTACACTCACACTGCAAGCGAATTGGTGCTCTTATCCCCCATTTTTTAATCAGGGGACAAGAGAGGA
>NW_027689605.1:0-361 GCF_054177405.1 Leptonychotes weddellii | reverse complement strand
CAGGCTCGCCAGAGTAATATACCTTTGATTAACTCAGTCAACTGATTTAGAGTCTTTAGTTACCTCTGCAAAGCCACTTCACCTTCGCCATATGACATAATCAGAGGAGTGTATCCTTTCATATTCATAGGTTCTGCCTACACCAAAGGGAGGGGGTTATATAAGGGTGTGAGTCAATGGGCTTCATCTTACAATTTGGCCTACCACGTGCCAAAACAGACATTTAAGGAAGTGACAAATGAGTCTAGTGACAAACTAGAGTCTAGTAATGGAAAATACAGGATAAAGAAAAGGTCATGGGCACTGGTTAACTATGTTAAGTTAGGCTTCTTGATGCCATGATTATTAGAGTATTTTTGTG
>NW_027689604.1:0-361 GCF_054177405.1 Leptonychotes weddellii | reverse complement strand
CAATTCCCACAGGGCTATATGAAGAGGACCAGATTATACAATCAGGTACATTATAGGAGAGTAAATCTAAGTTTAGAGAAATCTGAATCTCTTATATTGAATAGTAAGCCTTACTACTTTATGTTCTGGAGAAAGATACTATCTTTTTCTTTCAAAGTTGTAGATAAAGGTTTGGCAAGTGTTTTTTTTTTTTTTTTTTAATTCCATATATATGGTGCTACCTATTCAATTTATTAAAATTTGTATAAACATAATAATCAAACTAGTGCTCCAAACTTATGCTGTTCACGTGGAAGACACTACAAGAAGACACAATAGAGACTGCCTGGCAATAAGAGGTACAAATTCCTTCTATAGAGAT
>NW_027689603.1:0-361 GCF_054177405.1 Leptonychotes weddellii | reverse complement strand
CACGCTCCTCTGATTGAGCCACCCAGGCACCCTTAGTGTATTATTCTTTGTGTAAGTAATTTCATGTGACTGGTGGATTACAGCCAGTTCTCTGTTTACCTGTTTGCGTCATATCATGGTGATAGAGGGAAGAAGAATGGAATCAAATTTTACTTTTCCTGGGGCGCCTGGGTGGCTCAGTCGTTAAGCGTCTGCCTTCCGCTCAGGTCATGGTCCCAGGGTCCTGGGATCGAGCCCCACATCGGGCTCCCTGCTCGGCAGGAAGCCTGCTTCTCCCTCTCCCACTCCCGCTGCTTGTGTTCCCTCTCTCGCTGTATCTCTCTCTGTCAAATAAATAAAAAATCTTTAAAAAAAAAAAAAA
>NW_027689602.1:0-361 GCF_054177405.1 Leptonychotes weddellii | reverse complement strand
GTGAAACCATATGATAATTGACTTTCTCTGCTTGGCTTATTTCACTTAGCATAATCCCCTCCAGTTCCATCCATGTTGATGCAGATTTTGGGTATTCATCCTTTCTGATGGCTGAGCAATATTCCATTGTCTATATGGACCACATCTTTTTTTTTTAAAGATTTTTTTTTTTTTTTTTTTTTATTCATGAGAGACAGAGCGAGAAAGAAAGGCAGAGGGAGAAGCAGGCTCCCAAGGAGCAGGGAGCCCGATGCGGGACTTGATCCCAGGACCCTGAGATGACCTGAGCCGAAGGCAGACGCTTAACCATCTGAGCCACCCAGGCGCCCGGACCACATCTTCTTTATCCATTCGTCTGTTG
>NW_027689601.1:0-6961 GCF_054177405.1 Leptonychotes weddellii | reverse complement strand
ACCCCACCCCACCCTATCCCACCACATCCCATCCCACCCCACCCCACCATATCCCATCTCATCCCATCCCATCCCATCCCATCCATACCATGCCATCACATCCATCCCACTCCATCCATCCCACCCTGTCCTTCAACTGTAACCCCAGTTCTTATTTGGTATCAGATACTGTGCCAGATCAGTTTTGTGGCTTGAGGTATCTACAAAAGGGAGTCAGATCCTGCCCCTGGGAAGTTATAGTCTCCCTGGGAGAGTAGGCATGAAATGAGTCTTGGATCAAAATTCCAGAGCACCCCCAAGTTCAGCCTGGGGGTAGGAACACAGGTGTTGGTGTGGTTCTGAGGAAGGCATCTCGGCCCTCATTTTATACCCATTCTGGGTCCCCTCAGGGGCAGTAAGCCCCTTAGGAACAGCAAAAAGAGTGCCCTTGCACTGACACATCACCCCTTTACTTATCTGGGGCATAAGTGTGAATCTTCCCCAGTTGTGTTCTGAAGGCTGACACGTGTTCGGGCTGTTCTGGGGGCAAGGTCCCGCTCTCGTTGTCCGTCCTTTGAGCTGAGTAGGGAGAAAAGAGCTGCCCACCTGTCCCGTGACACCTGGTCTGTTGTTCATGAGGGTTCTATGGCATCTCTCACTGAGGATGCAGGAAACATGGGGTGGTGGGGGATGGAGGCGCCCAAGGTGGTTGGAGCCTCCCTCTCCTGCTCTGCCCCAGGAGGGCTTGTGAACAGAAAAGTGCCAGGGAGGCTGTTTCCAGTGCGTATGGGTCACTTGGGATCTTGCAAGAATGCAGATTCTAATTTGGCAGCTCTGGGGCGGGGGAGGAGCAAGGTTCTGCATTTGCTCCCAGCTCTCGGGACGCAGATACTCCTGGTACCTGGACCGCACTTGGAGTAGCAAGGACTTTGGGATCACTCAGCAAACGGTGGAGGCAGGGAGGACCGGGGAAGAGGGGAAGGAGCGTTTTGGTGGGAGCTGGGGTTTTTCTAGGGCCAAAGCTGGACACATCTGGCGGATCTCACCTTGGGGGATTATAAATCCTTTGACTTTGCACTTTTGGCACACCGGCCTCCAGCAGTTGTAGCCAAGTCAAGGGAGAATTTGTCGGTTTGCTTACAGCTGATAGATTTGTGCTAGAATTTCCAACCTTGGGGTGGCATTTGAGCAGGATACTTCATCATTCTGAGGGACTGTCACTTGCTTTACAGGACATTCAGCACCCCTGGTCTTGCCCACTAGATGCCAGCAGCAACCTCCCTGATTATTGTAGCACTTGAAAAGGTGCCCCCGAAGGGAGCTATTGCCGCACGTGGTTGAGAGCCACCGAGCGTGACATGGCCACTGTTGAGGGCAGGGACCGTGGCTTGGTCTTCACGTCCCTAGAAGTGGGCATCGTGTCTGGCATGGAGAAGGAGCTTGATCAATGTGTGTTGCATTAGAGAACATAGCATGCTGGGCACTAAGGGGAATGCGAGTCCTAATAATCCTGTGTACTTCAAGGAAAAGCCACATTGCAGGGGGGCACCCACTGAGGACAGCACCATCCTGACCCACGCCGTAGGAGGGGGACGCAGGACACGGAAGTGAGGGAGCATTCTGAAGTTCACGTCTGTTTCCTTAGCTTCTCCCAGCACTTGGAGGCTCCCTTTTCTCATGGGTTTCTGATGTATCTGTCTTTTCTGGGCAGAGAGGCTGGAGGAGAAGGTGTGTCTTGTTCATCCTTGTGTCCTTGAGGCTCGGCACGTAGTAGGCTTCTTGCACAGGTTTGCTGGAAGAACGGTTTCAGTTCCCTAGGGGACTAGGCTCCTCTCAGGAGCTACGTGGTGGCTCCTCGTGGTTCTTTGGTGATTGCGTTTGTAATGCCAGTCATCCTCCCTGATTTATTCATGCTGTTATTGTTCTATTTATTTGTTCAACAGCTCTTTCTTGAGCACATGCTATGTTCTAAGCAGGGCATGATGGTGTGCAAGGTGGGCATTGTTCCCTTTATGGAGCTCATGGTGTGCTTGGAGAATCATACAGACAATGGGAAAATCACAGTTGCCCTAAAGGCTTGAAGGGGAAGGTACGTGGAGCTGTGAAAATGCTGAGAGGGCCTCTGCATCTGGTCTTTGTGCTGGGGCTGGTAACGATAAGCTGTCATGGAGGGCTTCCTGGAGGTGGTGAAATTGGGGCTGAGATCTGAACCATACTGCATCCAAGTTAGTGCTTCAGGGTCTTGGTAAGGCAGGGCCACTCCCACCGGAGAAAGTTCTTTTGTAAGAATTTGATTTTAAGTATTTTTTTAAAAAACTTGAGAGGTTGCACAGATAAATGAATCAATAAAAATTTTGTCAAGACTTCATCACTCTTATTTTATAGTGTAGTGGGTTTTGTTCTATTTCGTTCGAATCATGTGAGGGTGGAGCATACTCTTTTCTATATGCAGGGCCTCTAAGAGTCTTGGCCCTGGGTCTGGGATGAGTAAGAGATCGTGGGTAAAGTCTCCAGAGGAGAGTGCTGCAGACAGAAAGAAGAGTGCATATGCAAAGGCCCTGGGGAAGCAGCGGTGCTGCAGAGGGTTGGAAGACCAGTGAGGAAGCCAGGAATGTAGGGATCCAGAGAGCAAGGACGTGAGGGTGTAGGATCGGGCTGAGAGTCTTTTGGGGCCAGGTAATGCAGGTCCTTCCTTGGATGCCATCGGAGGGGATGAGGCAAGGTGTGACATGACTGGGGCTGTGGCTGCCGTGTGGAGAGTAGACGCATCTGTGGGTCCTTCTGGGGGGTGGCTGATGGGTTTTCCCTGTGGGGCCAGCGCTCATGCGGCCTGGAGCCACTCATGCTGTGTGGATGAAGGTGCCATCCTGTCATGGGTGTGCAGATCTTAACCCCACTCTGCTCTGTACTTGTGGGCTCTCTCTTCCCTTCTGGGTCAGGCAGACCTGGCCTTCAGAAGCCAGATGGACTCCAGAGACCTTTGGGTGATGTTTAGATTTCTACGTCACTGTAAATCTCACCCGAAGTGACCTATTTTTCTCCCATCTCGCTCTTGTATTTTTTATGAATGGATAATAAAAAATGCGGCGGGGTCATTTGTTTTAATTTCCTCCTGACACCTGGACTCTGCGTTCGGTGGTAGCTGTCCCTCCGGCGGCCAGAAGTCTACCTCCAGGCCAGAAGTCTACCTCCTGGGCCCGATCACGCCAGGCTCTGTCGGGAACGGAGCAGCTGAGACCGCGGCCCCCGCCCTCATGAGGCAGCGAGCCCCCTTCGGACGTGGGGCCGCAGCTTCAGTGCCTTCTGGATGGGCCGGGACTGGTCCCAGCGCGTCTGCGTGGCCAGATGCTGGAGCAAGGGCTAGCTTGGAGGGGAGAGCTCGGAGCCTCCACCTCGTTTGGACTGCAGCCCCGCCCATCTTGTTAACCAAAGGATGGAAACCAGTTCTTCCCAGGCAAATGTGGCCTCACCTTTGATGTGGAGTGGTGTGATGGGTCAGGGCCTTGAGGGATGCCAGCCTGCAATGCCCATGAAACCAAAATTTGGCTCTTTACTCAAGTGGCCATGGGTGGTGGGGTCTGTCCCTGGTTTTCCAGCTTGAATTACTGCCTCCCGCCTGGCCATTGTCCTTGAAGTCTGTCGTGGGCTTGTCTGTGCCATTCTCTCTGCCTGGAACCCCCCCCAGCCTCCCTCCCCCCCCCCACACCATTTGCTTCCTTGGCAAAGCCAGACCATCCTTTCCTGCCTCCCCGGAAGCCTCCCCTGACCCCTGAGCAGTAAGCAGACCCTTGTTTACCAAATACATTTTTCTTTCTTTTTTTTTTTTAAAGATTTATTTATTTATTTGAGAGAGCGAGAATGAGAGAGAGAGAGAGTACATGAGAGGGGGGAGGGTTAGAGGGAGAAGCAGGCTCCTCGCCGAGCAGGGAGCCCGATGCGGGACTCGATCCAGGGACTCCAGGATCATGACCTGAGCCGAAGGCAGTCGCTTAACCAACTGAGTTGCCCAGGCGCCCCCCAAATACATTTTTCTTGCTTTGTGCTAATTATTAGGTGAATTCGTTGTGGAAGATCTATTACATAAAGACAAGCCAAAGGAAGAAGATAAAACCTAACCACTGTCCAGAGATCCAGGGTCTTGGCGTTTGTCCTTCCTGATTCTGGTTCTGCAGTCTGCTTTTTCCCAAGTACCTAGAGATTGTAAACAGTGTATCATATTGTTAAATACTTTCCTAAAGCTTCCACGAATCGACATTATCGTGTTCCATTGTCTGGCTGTGTTCAGGTGGGTATTGCAGTCCCCTGGGGCCAGATGGGACCCAGCCATCCCAGCAGCCCACCCACGGGGCTTGTGAAGGCCAGGACCTTGCCTCTCCACCCGTGTTCGCCCAGGGGCTGGCATTTGGCTGGAGGGTTCATGGGATGTGTTTGCTGGATGAACGAATGGTCCGGAATGGTGTTCTTTCTCCCATCATGGCCAGAACTAATGAAGCATGTACTTTGGGCCTTTTTCTTTTCCATACTCCAAGTATCCTCCTGCCTTCTCCCAGAAAGAACACTCTATATCCCAGTCTGCAGTTGTTGCACCTCTAAGAGTCAAGCCCAAAGGCTTGGAGGGGTTGGGCTGGGAGTGGGTGGACGGAGAGCTGCCTAAAGGTTAGTGATTGCAGTGCTGACCGCTCCTAAGTGGCTTCCAGGCCCGGAGGGTGGGAGGTTCAGGGGGGCCCAGGGGCTGCTGCTGGTTGTGGGCGGGAGGAACTCCGGTGGGGTGCGGAGGTCCTGGCCGCCTCCCAGCTTCAGCAGCCATGTTCGAAGGCCTCCAAGGGCAGGCCTGATGCTGCTTTGTGTGTCTGGTGCCCTCGCTGTGTGCTTACCTGGGAGCTGAGCAACCATGGTACCCCCTCAGGCCTGCTGGAAACTAGGGTCAAAAGCCTTAAAAAAAAAAAAAAAAAAAAAGCCTTAATTTGTTCAGGCATGGATTAAACAAATGTTTATCACACACCTCTTCTGTAGCAGGCCCTATGCTGGCCCCTGCCTTCAAGGAGCCCTACAGTTTAGGGGTAAGGGTGTAGAGTGACTACCTGCCCCGGTTTGCCCTAGACCGAGAGGCTTCCTGGAATATAGGATTTTCCGTGCTAAAACTGGGAAAGTCCCAGACAAAGTGGGACAAGCTGGTCACCCTAGTCAGACGTAGACATAGATTCCCGTCATCCAAGGAGAAGCAGTCAGAGCCCCGCAGGTGGGATGGAAGGAGGGGCATGGGTGGGGGGGGAGTGGGGGGATGGACTCAAGGGGGGGGATCTCATGTGACAGGTCTGGCATGCCTACTGGGAGCTTTACATGGAGCTGTGCCATCCCTAGAAATAGTTTCTACCAAAGACTCTTCCCCTCCTTCTCGGTTCCCCCACCCCCGGTGGTCCCCCTCTGGGCACGGCATCGCTGGCTGCTGGGGCCAAGCAGCCCTCTGGAAAGTGCATGCCTGGGGCCTGGGTTCAGTTGCCTCTACCAGCGTCCAAGACCACGGTTTTCTCTTTGAAGAAGAGGGTTCCCCAATGTCTGCTCTGAAGGGGAAATCTGTCCTTCCTCTTTTGGGACGGGGAGATTGTTATCAATTTTATGTGTTTCAAGTCACATTACCTCTTGGGGTTGACTCTTGACAGCCTCATCTATGACTTGAGCTTATTGTTCACCCATGTCTCCATTCACTTCTTCACTCAACACTGATTGTCTATTCCGTGCTTTTGTGATGTACCGATCTCAGAGCTGGGCACTTGGGAACCGGCAGATAGAAAACTCCCGGCCCAGAGCCTTGGGAGCTGTCTCCAAGCCAGCCAGCTCCGGAAGTAGCTTTCTCACCTACAGGTGCTGGTGGGAACGACTGCATTCCTTCAGTCAGTGGAGCCTTATCCATCCCTTAGGGGGCCTCCCTGAGGGCTGACACCCAGAGTGGAGGCTCCCTTGCCAGGTACCTCTGGAACCAATGTCCCCAGAAGGCTGTGGGGGGCTTGGGAGAATGCAATTTTGCACCCTCCTCTTGGAAAAGCCATTTGTCTATGGAAATGCAATTTGCTTTTGAAAGGAGGAGAAAGAAGAGGAAGGCCACCAGGGTGAGAACGTGTTTCCTACAGGCCAACTCCAAAGTCAGTTTCTAGCATGGAGGTGAAATCCTGGGAAAATGTAGGGCTGGGCTAGACATGTGGTTACCATCCCCCATGATCCCCCCTCACCCCTGATTCTAAATGCTCTGGTGCCCAGCAGAAATGATGATTATTTCTTAACATGCTTTGAAAAAAAAAAAATCAATGAAGGACAACCCCAAGCCCGCCACGTCATGGTACGGTAGTACAAAGAGAATTTTAAAAGAGGCAACCAAAATTTCTAGAGAAGATTTCTTTGTGTGTTCCAGTGGCCGTGGCGTGGTTGAGGCAGGTCGCCTCTCTCATTCTGGGGCACGTGGTGGAGGGGGTGGGGGTCCTGAAGGCAAAAGCAGAGCCTCGGAGGAAGGAAAAGACCCTGCGCTGGAATGTGCATGCCTATGTATTGGTGTGTGTGTTCCTATCAACACATGTACACATTTATCACATTACATCCGCTTTTACCTTTAAAATTTTATGAACACGGGCATATGGTGCATTATCCTGCCACAGAGTGTGAGTGCGTGTGTGCGTGTGTGCATGTGTGCGTGTGTGTGTGCACGCAGCCAGGCCTGCTTGGTGCTCGCTCCTCGAGTGGCTGAGAAAGTCTTTTGGAGCGAGCGCCTCGGAGCGCGTGGGGCTGGGGGGCTGTGGGTGAGCCGACCTCCCCAGGGCCCCAGCCTGGCCCTTGGCCCACCAGGCCATGAATACATTTCCATCCATCTCCGGCCCCCATCACCTAGGCAGCTAATTCCTCTGAGCCCCTCTGCCTTATTAAAGTCACAGATCACTTTCGCGAGCTTAACGCTGTCAAGACCAGTGCGCCCCAGTTCCAGCCCCTCCCCGCC
>NW_027689600.1:0-361 GCF_054177405.1 Leptonychotes weddellii | reverse complement strand
CTCATTCATCTATTCTCCTCTGGACAAAATGACAAGTGGAAAAAATCGCCTCAACAAAAAGCACAAGAAGTAGAACTGACTGCCATGGACCTACTCAATATAGACATTAGTACGATGTCGGACCTAGAGTTCAGAATCATGATTTTAAAAATATTACCTTGGGGGTGCCTGGGTGGCTCAGTCGTTAACCGTCTGCCTTTGGCTCAGGTCATGATCCCAGGGTCCTGGGATCGAGCCCCGCATCCAGCTCCCTGCTCCACAGCAAGCCTGCTTCTCCCTCTCCCACTCCCCCTGCTTGTGTTCCCTCTCTCACTGTGTCTCTCTCTATCAAATAAATAAATAAAATCTTTAAAAAAAAAAT
>NW_027689599.1:0-361 GCF_054177405.1 Leptonychotes weddellii | reverse complement strand
GACGGTCCTGGTAGATGCTGCTCACCGTCTGGCCTCGTGCTGGTCGATGACCTGTCGCTACCAGACTCTCCTGAGAGTCAGGAGACTCAGGAGCCCGTCCTCATCTGACCTCCAAGAGTGCCGGGTCGTCGTCCTCGGCATCCCCGTCGGAGTCTCAGGCTGCTCTGGGGAGGCGGGCGGGGCTCCAGGGCCCCTGCTTGGGGGTCGGCAGGGCGCTCAGCGCGGATTTCTGCACCCCTCAGACCCGGCGGAGCATGGTGTTCGCCAAGCACCTGCGGGCCGTGGGAGACGAGTTCAGAAGCAAGTACCTGAACTCCACGGACGAGGCCGACAGGATCCCCTTCGAGGAGGACTGGACCAA
>NW_027689598.1:0-361 GCF_054177405.1 Leptonychotes weddellii | reverse complement strand
ATCCCGCCTGATTAGTTTCATTCCTCTCTTGGGGACAACCCCGGAAAGCTGATCTCTAGAACGACCACTGCAACTCACCCCCAGTCCCCAGACTGACAATACTAGAAGGCAAGAATCTTAGAACATTCCAAAGCCAGTAGGGGAATAAAAAGCTCTCAGAAGGGCGCCTGGGTGGCTCAGTTGGTTAAGCGACTGCCTTTGGCTCAGGTCATGATCCTGGAGTCCCGGGATCGAGTCCCGCATCGGGCTCCCTGCTCGGCGGGGAGTCTGCTTCTCCCTCTCCCACTCCCCGTTTGTGTTCCCTCTCTCGCTGTGTCTTTCTCTGTCAAATAAATAAATAAAATCTTTAAAAAAAAAAAAA
>NW_027689597.1:0-361 GCF_054177405.1 Leptonychotes weddellii | reverse complement strand
TGAATTCGCCATTTCTAAATTTCTTTTTGCCCAAAATTAAGAAAGAAAAAATTTTATCTTGTTTAAACAAGAAAAAAATGTATTCTATAAGAGTGCTTTGTGAATAAATCTCATCTGGACAGATATAAAATATGTCAGATATTAGAAATATGATGCCTATGCCTTATTCAAACATAAAGCTTTAAAAATAACCCTTTGCATTTTTCATGCCTTCTACCTGCCTTTTGCCCCAACAGGTTTAGATATAAAACCCATTCACACCTATATTGTTGTCTTTTTAAAACCTGAAATGATATTACTTATTTTGATATGTTATCTCAGTTGTCTCAAAGGATATTTTATTGGATAGATGTAATTTTCT
>NW_027689596.1:0-361 GCF_054177405.1 Leptonychotes weddellii | reverse complement strand
GGGGCTGGCTCCCATTAAGGATGGCTGTCTAGAAGGAGATGATATTTGAGTTGAGACCTGAATAAAGGAATATACCAAGCAAAAAGTGGTGGAAGATGACTGAATACATAAACAAAAATGTGGTATATCCATAAAACAGAATATTACTCAGCCTTAAAAACGAAAGAAAATCTGATATATGCTGTAACGTGGATGAATCTTAAGAACATTATGCTAAGTGAAATAAGCCCATCACAAAAGAACAAATACCATATAATTCCACTTACGTGGGGGTACCTAGAGTAGTCAAATTCATAGAGACAGAAAGTAGAATGGTGGTTGCCCAGGAGCTGGGGGAAAGGGGAATGGGCAGTTGTTGTTC
>NW_027689595.1:0-361 GCF_054177405.1 Leptonychotes weddellii | reverse complement strand
CTGTCACCGCGGGACAGCCCTCGCCTGTGGGCTGCACATCCTGACTTCCTTCCAAAGACTACTTTATGGAGAGGGACAAAGCAAGAGAAGGAACTTCACGGGGAGCATGTGGGTAAGACGACCTTAGCCAGGGGGTGAAGGTGAACTTCATCAGTGACGAGCAGGGATCACTGCGTGTTCTTGCTATGTTGCGTGGAGAAGGGCCCAGCCAGGTGTGGTCTTCCCAAACCCCACAGCCTCAGTCAGCCTGATTCACAATGACAGACAGTCTACAATGTACCCGAAGCATCTCCTCAAACATGTCAGGGCCATGAAAAACAAGGACATTCTGAGACACGGTCACAGCCAGGGAAGCCTGAAG
>NW_027689594.1:0-361 GCF_054177405.1 Leptonychotes weddellii | reverse complement strand
GCTGCTCCTACCTGGCATGCGAGTGGCGGTCAGGGGGCTGGACAGGGCCATGCCGATCTCCGTCATCCCGTACCGCTCCAGCAGAGTGTGGCCTGTGATGTCCTGCCACTTCTCCAGCACAGGCAGGGGCAGGGCGGCCGATCCCGAAACCATCAACCTACCAGCACAACAGAGGCGGCCTTAGCTTCTCCGAGGCGGCATCCTCCCCGGCCGGACAACGAAAACCAGACACGCACGCGCTCTTCAGTCAACCAGCACCTCGAGCTCATGACAAAAATGCCAGTCGGGGGCTAGATTTTAACTCTGTTCTCTTAAAAAGAATTTGTTGGGTGCATCTTAGAGTAAAACACGTCTTCAAAAG
>NW_027689593.1:0-361 GCF_054177405.1 Leptonychotes weddellii | reverse complement strand
AAACAAACAAAAACAAGAGAAGATCTGGCAACATTACTCCCAAATTCCACAAGTCAGTGATCAGAGTTGGACCCTAGCTGCCCCTCAGAGAGAACCTGAGCTCTAGCTGGCCATAGTCCCCATTTGTTTCCTATCATCTTCAAACTAATTCGCTCCACACATGTATTTATCGGTCTCCCCTGTAGGCTTGTATATGTGGGTGCCCAGCATAAGAGGGAACACATAGTAGAGTCTCAATTTCAAAAAGTATGTATACTCTTGGCTTAAATTAAGTATGGTGTAGGTAAGTTCTTTTGGACTCAGTCCCTTATGGCCTAAGGTATTTGAGTTGTGTGATCTACCAGTAGACCACTTCTACTCA
>NW_027689592.1:0-361 GCF_054177405.1 Leptonychotes weddellii | reverse complement strand
GGTGTCACTGAAAATAGAAGGAGAGATAAAAAGTTTCCAGGACAAACAAACAAAAAAAAGAATTTGCAAACACAAAACCAGCCCTACAAGAAATATTGAAAGGGGACCTCTAAGCAAAGAGAGACCCTAAAAGTAACATAGACCAGAAAGGAACACAGACAATATACAGTAAAAATCACCTTACAGGCAATACAAAGGCACTAAATTCATATCTTTCAAAAGTTACCCTGAATATAAAAGGGCTAAGTGCCCCAATCAAAAGACAGAGGGTATCAAATTGGATAAAAAAATAAGACCCATCGATATGCTGTCTGCAAGATACTCATTTTAGATGCAAAGACACCTCCAGATTGAAAGTGAG
>NW_027689591.1:0-361 GCF_054177405.1 Leptonychotes weddellii | reverse complement strand
CTGCAGGGTACCATACTCGCCTCACCTATTTGTGGTGGCTTCTATTTTCCTTGGAGTCAATCATGTCTCATTTCATTGTTCCACATATGACCACGAACCCCCAGCAGACCCCTCAGACGACGGGAAAGCCAAACGCCATGATGTCACGTCAGACGCACCAACGCATCAATGGGGTTCATTTTGGGCCCCTCCATCTGCGCCCCCTTCCCCTGCGGCTGTCACCTGAGACTTCTCTGACCTGCCCATGTGCTGGTTCCCTACTTCTCCTGTGGATTACTCCCTTTTTCTTGGAGCTCATCCTGGGAAAATAAGGAGTTGCTTATTCATCCAACAAATATTGATTGAACACATAGTAGGAACA
>NW_027689590.1:0-6961 GCF_054177405.1 Leptonychotes weddellii | reverse complement strand
GTGGGGAGCAGGGCTGGGGGCAGGACTGGTGGGCAAGGCTGGGGGGCAGGGCTGGGGGGCGGCTGAGCCTCACGTCGTGCCTCACCGCCCACAGTATCTGCACCGCCGGCCGCTGGGTGTGCCAAGACCTGGCGTGCCCGGGCACCTGTGCCCTGGAGGGCGGCTCCCACATCACCACCTTTGATGGGAAGAAGTACACCTTCCACGGGGACTGCTACTACGTGTTGATCAAGGTAGCTGGCCGGGCGGCGTGCGGGCTGAGCGGAGGCCTGGCCCCGCCTCAGGCTCCGAGTCGGTCACTGCCACCGCCCCGTCCCCGCAGGGCGACCACAACAACTCCTACGCCCTCCTGGGCGAGCTGGCCCCCTGCGGCTCCACGGACAAGCAGACCTGCCTGAAGATGGTGGTGCTGCTGACTGACAGCAGGAAGGACGTGGGTGCCCCCGCCCCACCCCTCCCCCCAGCACCCCAGGGCCCCCAGGCCCTTCTCAGCCCGGCCGTCCCCTCTGCCCCTCCCGCAGGTGGTGGCCTTCAAGTCGGATGGCAGCGTCCTGCTGAACGAGCTGCAGGTGAACCTGCCCCACGCGACGGGTGAGTCCCGCCCCGGGAGCGCCCAGCGGGGTCTGCTGGCGGGAGGGCAGTCCCCCAAGCTCGAGAGCCCCTGCCGACCAGCCGGGACCCCCCTGCCTTGCAGCCAGCTTCTCCATCTTCCAACCGTCCTCCTACCATCTCATGGTGAGCACCGCCTTCGGCCTCAGGCTGCAGGTCCAGCTCATGCCCGTCATGCAGCTCTTCGTGACGCTGGACCAGGCTGCCCAGGGGCGCGTGCAGGGTGAGTGGTGCCCTCGGCTAGCCCCCACAGAGGCTCCGCTCAGGGCCTGCCCCCCGGAGCCCTGCCCCTTCCCAACCCTGTGCTGGCCCCTCAGGCCTGTGCGGGAACTTCAACGGCCTGGAAGGGGATGACTTTAAGACAGCGGGCGGGCTGGTGGAGGCCACGGGGGCCGGCTTTGCCAACACCTGGAAGGCCCAGGCGAGCTGCCACAACAAGCTGGACTGGCTGGACGACCCCTGCTCCCTCAACATCGAGAGCGGTGAGGCTCAGCCTCGTGGGGCACGTGGAGCTCCCAGGGGGACGTGGTGGGTGGGTGGGGTCGGGTGAGGCCGGGTGGCCAGCCCATCCACCTGCTGCTTTCTGCCACGTGGCTGGTTTATGGTGGCCCACAGAGGCAGCCCGCCAAGAGACACAGCAAAGGGGCTAGGCCCGCTCGTTAATCATTGGGTGGTGGCCCTCGTCCTGGGGCTGGTCTGGTGCCATGACATGCTGCCCGCCACGTCAGGGGCAGTTGAGGGAGGGGAGGCTGTGGGTGCCCCACCTTACGAGGGGTGTGGTCTTGCACTAGGCTGGAGGGGCCTGGGTGGCCAGGCGGCTGGGCTCATGGGATGTGCTGGAGGGGGCTGCCCCTGCTGAGGTTCTGACCCCTTCTCCAGCCAACTATGCCGAGCACTGGTGTTCCCTGCTGAAGAAGACAGAGACCCCCTTTGGCAGGTGCCACTCAGCCGTGGACCCCTCGGACTATTACAAGGTGGGTGGGACCCGCACACGCACTGCTCACCACCTGATCCATGCCAGCAAGGTGTGCTCTGTGCCCCGGGCTGAGCCTGACCCCTGCCTGCAAGGCTGCTGCTGGAAGTTGCTGAGCTTGTTTGTGCAAGCACACGTATGTGCGTGTGCACATGTGTGTATGTGCACCTTGCAGGGATGTAAGCCTGTGTGTAAATGTGCACAGATGTCACTGTGTGTGTGTGCA
This sequence comes from Leptonychotes weddellii, assembly GCF_054177405.1. Classification (NCBI taxonomy): domain Eukaryota; kingdom Metazoa; phylum Chordata; class Mammalia; order Carnivora; family Phocidae; genus Leptonychotes; species Leptonychotes weddellii. The sequence goes on along the minus strand of NW_027689590.1, from coordinate 5,153 downwards.
CGTGGTGTCTCTGTGTGTGCACCCCCGTGTGCGCAGGTGGGTGTCTCTGTGTACACGTGTGTGCACATGTGTGTGCATGTGGTGTCTGTGTGTGCACGTGTGTGTCTGTGTGTACACGTGTGTGCACACGTGGGTGTCTGTGTGCACGTGTGTGTGCGTGTGTATGCACGTGGGTGTCTGTGTGCACGTGTGTGTGCGTGTGTATGCACGTGGGTGTCTGTGTGTGCACCCCCGTGTGTGCAGGTGGCTGTGTGTGCACACGGGGGTGTGCCGCCCACTTCCCTCCCTCACTGCCTGTCCCCCTCCCCCCCAGAGGTGCAGATATGACACGTGTAACTGCCAGAACAGTGAGGGCTGTATGTGTGCTGCGCTGTCCTCCTACGCCCGCGCCTGCGCCGCCAAGGGCGTCATGCTGTGGGGCTGGCGGGAGCAAGTCTGCAGTGAGTGCCCTCCCCTCTGGGGCGTCCACGGTGCCCTGTGGCAGGAGGGGCCAGCCAGCTGCAGCCGCCCTCTGCTTCTCTTGGCTTGTGGCCCCCAGTGTGGGGCAGGGGCTCCTGTGGGCTCCCGTGGGCCCCTTGGCTGGGCGGGCATCGGCCTGTCCTGGACAGAGGGGGGGCTCGGGGATGGCCGGTGGGGATGGAGCTGGGAGGCTGGGGGCCGCCCCTCCGCTCCTCACGCAGGCCCCTCCCCTCTCCGCAGACAAGGACGTGGGCGCCTGCCCCAACTCACAGGTGTTCTTGTACAACCTGACCACCTGCCCGCCCACCTGCCGCTCGCTCTCCGAGGCCAACGCCCACTGCCTTCAGGGTTTTGTGCCCGTGGACGGCTGCGGCTGCCCAGACGGCACCTTCCTGGACGAGAAGGGCCGCTGCGTGCCCCTGGCCAAGTGCTCCTGCTACCACCGGGGCCTCTACCTGGAGGCTGGGGAAGTGGTGCTGAGGCAGGAGGAGCGCTGGTGGGTGGCCTGGGCTGGGTGGGGAGGGCCCACGTCCCTGCCTGTGTCCCCGCGCCACGGGCGTGTCCGCCCCCTGCCCCCCGGGAGCCAGGCCCGCTCACCTCCGCCCTCTTCCCCTCAGCGTCTGCCGCAACGGGAGGCTGCACTGCGTGCAGGTCAGGCTGCTCGGCCAGAGTAAGTAGATGCGGCCGCAGCACGGCTTCCTGCCCTGCCGGCCCCGCCCCCCGGGCCCTGCCGGCCCCGCCCCCCGGGCCCTGCCGGCCCCGCCCCCGGCCCCAGCTTCCGTTGAGCCGAGGGGGCCCCTCTGTCCCACAGGCTGCTCGGCCCCAAAGATCCACATTGACTGCAGCAACCTGACAGCGCTGACCATCCAGAACTCGCAACCTACCAGCTGCCAGACGCTAGCTGCCGGCCACGTGCGTGTGCGGGGCCACCAAAGGGGAGGGCGTGGACAGGCTTCCACACTGACCCTGGGGTCTGGATGCTGGGTCCTGCACACGCACGGGCCTCATTGGCCCTCCCCGTCCCTGGGGGCCCCCGCCCAGCCCACAGAGGGCTCGGGGCCAGTGTAGGGACCCCTGGCCGGCAGCCCTCACCTGTCTCCCGGCCCAGGGCTGAGCCCAAGAGAGAAGACAGGCCAGGGGTAGGGTGGGGAAGGGACAAAGAGGGTGTCTGCAGTGCGAGGAGAGGGGGCAGCCACGGGAAGGGCTGACTTGGCCATTCGGGGCCTGAAGCCCACTCTCCGGCCACCTGCAGTATCAGACGGAGTGTGTCAGCGGCTGCGTTTGCCCGCAAGGGCTGATGGACGACGGCCGTGGCGGCTGCGTTGTGGAGGAGGAGTGCCCGTGTGTGCACAACACAGACCTGTACGCCCCCGGGGACACGATCAAGGTGGACTGCAACACGTGGTAAGTGGCCGGGCCCGGTGGACCCTGGCCCCAGGCGCTCTGGTGGGACCGTCCACGCGGTGCCGACTCGGCCAGGCTGCCCTCTGAGCAGCGGGGGAGGGCTGGCCCCTGCGGCCCCTCCAGGCCCCCTTCCCGCTCTCTTCAGCACCTGCCGGAGAGGGCGCTGGGCGTGCACCGAGTCGCTGTGCTACGGCTCCTGCGTCATCCACGGGAACGGCCACTATGTCACCTTTGACGGGAAGCACTATGACTTCGACGGGCACTGCTCCTACGTGGTGGCCAAGGTGAGGCCCAGCATGTGCCGGCCCAGGCCCGTGGCCCTGCACCGACCCTGAGCTGTGGCCAGCCCAGTGAGGGGCCCGGGTCCCCCCGTTCCGGGACCCTCCCACGCCGCGTGGGGAGGGAAGGGCTCGTGCCACGTGGTCACCCCTCTCACCGGAGGAGGGCTGCGCTGGGCGGAGCCCGGCTGGGGGGGGCGCTGGGGGCCTGGCCGCTCTGGCTCACATCCTCTGTGGTCCCAGGACTACTGTGGCCAGAACTCCTCCTCGGGCTCCTTTGGCATCTTCACTGAGAACGTTCCCTGTGGCACCACGGGGGTCACTTGCTCCAAGGCCATCAAAATCTTCTTGGGGGTGAGTGCCGCCTGACCCTGGGGACACGCAAGCCCTCGGGGACCCTCAGACTCGGCTAGTGACAGGGCCTCTCCCCCGGGCACAGAGGACGGAGCTGAAGCTGGAGGACAAGCGCCGCCTGGTGATCCAGCGGGACACGGGCCACCACGTGGCCTACACCACGCGGGAGGTGGGCCAGTACCTAGTGGTGGAGGCCAGCATCGGCATCATCGTCATCTGGGACAAGAAGACCACCATCTTCATCAAGCTGGCCCCGTCCTACAAGGTGCGTGGCGGCCCTCACCTGCCTGGCCTTCCTGCCGGGGTAGGGGACGAGCCCCCCACCCTCGAGCCCGCTCACGGAGCCCCCGGCTGGCTGTCTCTGCAGGGCATGGTGTGCGGGCTGTGTGGGAACTTTGACCACCGCTCCAGCAACGACTTCACCACAAGGGACGACATGGTGGTGGACAGCGAGCTGGACTTCGGGAACAGCTGGAAGGCGGCCTCCAACTGTCCAGACGTGAGAGTCACCCCGGATCCATGCGCCCGGAACCCGCACCGCCTCTCCTGGGCCGAGAAGCAGTGCAGCATCATCAAGAGCTCCGTCTTTGGCATCTGCCACAGCAAGGTGTGGCGGGCCGGGGGCGGGCCCGTGAGAAGCCCGTGGCCGTGGGCTCACGCTGGGGAGTCACCCTGCTGCCACCACGTGGCACCTTTCCTGCAGCTTCCGCGCCACCTTCTGTCCTTTGACCAGAGGTCCAGCCTTCCCCGAGACCCCTGGCTCGCCCCCTCCTCCTGCACCTTCCGAGGAGGGAGCAAGGACGCCCGCAGTGCCAGGCCATGGGCGGCGGGGGGGAGGGTTGGCCCACCTGTCTCCGGGCCTCCCCCGCCGACCCCCCTGGGAGGCTAGCGCTGGGCTGCGCCCTGTCCCGGGGTCCAGAGCTCCTGGGCAGGTCTGGCCCCATGCGGGCAGTACGGGCTCAGGGCACAGAGAGTCTTCTCCCCCAGGTGGACCCCAAGCCCTTCTACGAGGCCTGCATCCACGACTCATGCTCTTGCGACACCGGTGGGGACTGTGAGTGCTTCTGCTCCGCCGTGGCCTCCTACGCTCAGGAGTGTACCAAGGAGGGGGCCTGCGTGTTCTGGAGGACGCCGGACGTGTGCCGTGAGTGTCCCCGATCCTGGAGCGGGGGCTGCGCTGTGCTGGGGAAGCAGTCCTCACCCATCAAAGCGATGGGTGTGTGGGGGCTCCTCCTGCCTCTCTGGCCCCAGGGGCCAAGTGTTGCTCCTTGGGGCCGTGACAGCCTGGCCTCGGCCCTCCCTGAATCTGACCCCTCCCCTCCACCTGCAGCCATATTCTGTGACTACTACAACCCCCCGGACGAGTGTGAGTGGCACTATGAGCCCTGTGGGAACCGCAGCTTCGAGACCTGCAGGACCATCAACGGCATCCACTCCAACATCTCCGTGTCCTACCTGGAGGGTGAGCGGGCCTCAGGGGCAGAGGGATGGTGACCCCACAAGAGACGCCTCGTGGGGCTGGGGACCTGAGGTCCAGGTGGACCAGGCTCACCTTGCTGCAGAGTGCGTTCACGGAGCTAAGAGAGGCAGAAGGAATCTAGAGGGGACGGGGCCCCCAGGAAGCTGCAGAGTAGGACAAGGCAGGGTATCCCAGACAATAGGTCTGGGGGACTCTTCAGGGCCTTTGAGCCGAGAACAAGGGGCACGAAGGAGTGAGCCATCTCTGGGGAGGGAGCATCCTAGCCCGTGGGAGGGATGCAGGGTCAGGAGGCTGGGGGCGGGGGCTGGCTGTCCCTTTGGCCATGCGGTGGTGTGTAGGGCTCAGTGAGGGAGGAGGTCCCGGCCCCTGTCCTTTTGTTCCCTGGCCTTCCCAGAGGAACATCCCGGAGAGAAGGACCTGCCGTGGTGGGGACGGTGGGTGGGGTCTGGTGGTTGTGGGACCTTCCTCAGTGGTCCAAGCCCCATGGCCCGTGCCTGCCAGGCTGCTACCCCCGGTGCCCGAAGGACAGGCCCATCTATGATGAGGACCTGAAGCAGTGCATCACGGCGGACAAATGCGGCTGCTATGCTGGGGACACCCGCTACCCGCCTAGAGGATCCGTTCCCACCAACGAGGACTGCCTGTCTTGGTACCTGAGCTCACGTGGCTGGGGGCCCCGGGGGGGCCAGACGCACATGCACGCACGGCTCAGCTGCACACGCGTGGTTCATGTGCACACACGAACACACACGCACACGCACGCACGATTCAGCTGCACACACGTGGTATGCACGCACACACGAACGCACATGCACGCACGGCTCAGCTGCATACGCGTGGTGCACGCACACACACGAACACATGCAAACGCATGCACGATTCAGCTGCACACGTGTGCATGCGCACACGAACACACACGCACACGCACGCACGATTCAGCTGCACACGCGTGGTATGCATGCACACACGAACGCACGCACACGCACGGCTCAGCTGCATACGCGTGGTGCACGCGCACACACGAACACACACGCACACGCACGCACGATTCAGCTGCACACGCGTGGTACGCACGCACACACAAACGCACATGCACACACAGCTCAGCTGCACACGCGTGGTGTGTGTGCACACACATGAACACACACATGCACGCATGGCTCCGCTGCACACGCGTG
>NW_027689589.1:0-361 GCF_054177405.1 Leptonychotes weddellii | reverse complement strand
AAGTCTTTATTTCCTTGTTAATCCTTTGCTTAGATGATCTGTCCAGGAGCATGGCAGGGATGTCCACTATCACCACTGCTATTCAACATAGTATTAGAAGTCCTAGCCACAGCAATCAGACAACAAAAAGAAATAAAAGGCATCCAAATCGGCAAAGAAGAAGTCAAACTCTCACTCTTTGCAGATGATATGATACTTTATGTGGAAAACCCAAAAGACTCCACCCCAAAACTGCCAGAACTCATACAGGAATTCAGTAAAGAGGCAGGATATAAATTCAATGCACAGAAATCAGTGGCATTCCTATACACCAACAACAAGACAGAAGAAAGAGAAATTAAGGAGTCAATCCCATTTACAA
>NW_027689588.1:0-361 GCF_054177405.1 Leptonychotes weddellii | reverse complement strand
GATTATTTTCACAGCTGCACTAAACTCTTTCCCGAACTTCCATGTTTTCAGTAGCCAGAAGTTAGCTGTACACTCCCGGCCTTTTCTCACTGATATTTAACATATGAGAAGCACCAATTCAATGGGTTATTCACTTCACTCATGATAGTTCAATCAAATAAAGCCTAAGGAAAGCCTGGTGCCGAGATCTATGTTGTTAACAAATTGAACCTTAATCTGTCCTTCTACAAATTGTTCCTGACTCCACCTTGCTTCTAGGCTCTGCTATCTGAGACAGGAGAAGGAGGCTACAAAGGCTTAATTTGCTTTGGTTGAATGCTTTGCATGGGTACCATACACTCTGATATAATTTGCTTAATAT
>NW_027689587.1:0-361 GCF_054177405.1 Leptonychotes weddellii | reverse complement strand
GCTCAGCTGGCGGGGGAGACGGCAGGAGATCCGCTGGGCCGGGAACAGGCAGGAGGCCTTCACTCTCTCTCTTTGCTTCTCCCTCTTCTTCCTCTTGCCTCTGCAGGACCACGATGGCTCAGGTTCCCTGAAATTGCTGCCCTGCCCGCCGCTGGGTTTCACTCTTCCTTGGTCTCGTTCTTTTTTTTTTTTTTTTTTTTAAAGATTTTATTTATTTATTTGAGACAGAGAGAATGAGAGAGACAGAGAGCACATGACAGGGGGAAGGGTCAGAGGGAGAAGCAGGCTCCCTGCCGAGCAGGGAGCCCGATGCGGGACTCGATCCCGGGACTCCAGGATCATGACCTGAGCCGAAGGCAGT
>NW_027689586.1:0-361 GCF_054177405.1 Leptonychotes weddellii | reverse complement strand
AGTGTAGGCTAGTCCATTTTGGGGGTACACTTTTGTCTCTCCGTTTAAGTCTTCCAATTTACATACTAAGTTGACATTGCTTTTCTCAGGTCAAGAATTGACAGGAGAGCATTGGTATTTTTGTCCGTTTGTCCTTGCTCTAAAGTTTAGGCCATGCAGGGATCATTTTGAATTTGAGCGGATATTAGAGTGAAATATGAGAGCAGGAGAACACTTTGCCAGATGAATCTGTATTTAATTAGGCAGTCAAGCCAATCTAATTCTGACATTTGACAGTTTAACTTTCTGATATTGAAAGGCAATTTGTGAGGTAAAGCATTTATTAAAAATAAGCATAAAGGCCAAACTAAGATGATCACTT
>NW_027689585.1:0-361 GCF_054177405.1 Leptonychotes weddellii | reverse complement strand
GAGCTGGCCTCAGTGCGCTGCTCTGGGACGTCCGTGTTCTCCAAACTGATTGCCAAGCCCCCCTGTTCTGCTGAGTCTGAGAAGCAGTCCCGAATCTGCTGCACTTTTTCTCTTGTGGGCTCCCAGGGAGTGGAAATCAGCCCAGGGCAGCTTCACGAATGACGATCTCAGGGATTCTTCTGAGTGAGGCAGAGATTTCCGAGTAGATTAGGAAATTTTTATAAAATCTCTTCTCCTTCCTCATTAGCACCACCACCACTATCATTTCCATAATCATCTTTATAATTATTTGAAGTGGAAAGGGAGCAGGGTACCTGCTTAATGAAAAATAGATGGGGGGAAAATAAGTGATTGAATAGCC
>NW_027689584.1:0-361 GCF_054177405.1 Leptonychotes weddellii | reverse complement strand
GGGACTCCAGGATCATGACCTGAGCCGAAGGCAGTCGCTTAACCAACTGAGCCACCCAGGCGCCCGCATTGCTCTTGTTTCTCATTTGTGTGATAATCAACAGTGCAATTTTATATTTCCTTTCACTTTTCTCTCTCCTCCCACTTTTAAAAAAATATTGATTTAGGGCGCCTGGGTGGCTCAGTTGGTTAAGCGACTGCCTTTGGCTCAGGTCATGATCCTGGAGTCCCGGGATCGAGTCCCGCATCGGGCTCCCTGCTCGGCAGGGAGTCTGCTTCTCCCTCTCCCACTCCCCCCTCTTGTGCTCTTTCTCTCTCTCACTCTCTCTCTCAAATAAATAAATAAAATCTTTAAAAAAAAA
>NW_027689583.1:0-361 GCF_054177405.1 Leptonychotes weddellii | reverse complement strand
TACTAGCCAAAATGTTAATCAATGACTTCTATGAAGACAGAAGCTATAGTCCTCAAATGTGTAGATGACATGAATTTGGGATGGTTAGTGAATATGCTGGGTGATAAAATCAGTTTCCCAAAAGGTCTTGACAAGCTGAAAGAATGGAATTAATCCCAAATGATGAAATTTAAGGGAGACTGTAGCGTATTATATTGTGTTTAGAAAAATGCCACAATCACAGGATGAGATAATTGTCACGTAGTAGTTGTGAAGGAAAATAAACAATACTTGAGATTTAGTTGAGAGTAAGTTCATTGTGGTCACCTAAAAGCAAATGCACTCTTGCCTACATAAACAAAACTGCAATGTCTAAAGTGAC
>NW_027689582.1:0-361 GCF_054177405.1 Leptonychotes weddellii | reverse complement strand
TCTTTAATACCCATCACCAGGCTAACCCATCCTCCTACGCCCCTCCCCTCTAGAACCCTCTGTTTGTTTCTCAGACTCCATAGTCTCTCATGGTTCGTCTCCCCCACCGATTTACCCTGCCTCATTTCTCCCTTCCTACTATATTCTTTTTTTTTTTTTTAACATATAATGTATTATTTGTTTCAGAGGTACAGGTCTGCGATTCAACAGTCTCACACAATTCACAGCGCTCACCATAGCACATACCCTCCCCAGTGTCTGTCACCCAGTCACCCCATCCCTCCCACCCCACCCCCCACTCCAGCAACCCTCAGTTTGTTTCCTGAGATTAAGAATTCCTCATCTCAGTGAGATCATATGA
>NW_027689581.1:0-361 GCF_054177405.1 Leptonychotes weddellii | reverse complement strand
GGGGCCTGAGCTCACAGAGCTGACAACAGTGGAAGAAGACATGGCCCGGGGAGTGTGGAGAACAGAAGGGTCGAAGCACTGGGTGCGAGTCTCAGCAATCTGCTCACTCCGCTGTGTGACCTTGGGTCAAGCTACCTTCAAGGTATCTGCTTATCAGACGGTGTGACAGATGGTAGTGCGGTGAGCACCCGTGGTTCCCTTGCCTGGTGTGCGCTCACTCCCACGAGAAAGGCCCTCGGCTTCCCCCAGGTGACGACCCCCTTCCCCACCTCCAGACCACGTGCTCTGCTGTTGACTCCATTCGGCAGCGGCAGCCACGGTTTGCCAAGCGGCCCTCACGGTAGATCTGCTGTGTGCTCAC
>NW_027689580.1:0-361 GCF_054177405.1 Leptonychotes weddellii | reverse complement strand
CTGCAGGGTACCATACTCGCCTCACCTATTTGTGGTGGCTTCTATTTTCCTTGGAGTCAATCATGTCTCATTTCATTGTTCCACATATGACCACGAACCCCCAGCAGACCCCTCAGACGACGGGAAAGCCAAACGCCATGATGTCACGTCAGACGCACCAATGCATCAATGGGGTTCATTTTGGGCCCCTCCATCTGCGCCCCCTTCCCCTGCGGCTGTCACCTGAGACTTCTCTGACCTGCCCATGTGCTGGTTCCCTACTTCTCCTGTGGATTACTCCCTTTTTCTTGGAGCTCATCCTGGGAAAATAAGGAGTTGCTTATTCATCCAACAAATATTGATTGAACACATAGTAGGAACA
>NW_027689579.1:0-6962 GCF_054177405.1 Leptonychotes weddellii | reverse complement strand
GTATGTGCTATGGTGAGTGCTGTGAATTTTGCAAGACTGTTGAATCACAGATCTGTACCTCTGAAACAAATAATGCAATATATGTTAAGAAAAAAAAAAAAGAAGATAGCAGGAGGGGAAGAATGAAGGGGAGGAAATTGGAGGGGGAGACGAACCTTGCGAGATGATGGACTCTGAATAACAAACTGAGGGTTCTACAGGGTAGGGGGGTGGGAGGATGGTTTAGCCTGGTGAAGGGTATTAAAGAGGGTACGTTCTGCATGGAGCACTGGGTGTTATGCACTAACAATGAATGATGGAACACTACATCAAAAACTAATGATGTAATGTATGGTGATTAACATAACAATAAAAAATAAAAAAAGGGTAAAAAAAAAAAGGTAATCTACAAAACCCCCTATAGTTAACATTATATGTAATGATGAAAGACAGAATGTTTTCCTTCAAGATGAGGAACAAGGCAAAGATGTCCATTCTAATCATGTCTATTCAACATTATATTTTAGGTTTTAGCCAGTACAATTAGGCAAAAAAATAAAAATAAAAATAAAGGTTACTCTTATTGGAAAGAAAGAAGTAAACTGTCTTTATTAACAGAGGACATGATCATCAATGTAGAAAATCCCATGTAATCTACAAAAATTATAACTCATAAGAGAATTTCATAAGGTTTCAGGGTATAAGGTCAATGTTTAAAAATCAATTTTATGTCTATATGCCAACAATTGACAATCAAAATTAAAATGAAAACACACAATAGAATTACAAAGAAATACTTAGGGATAAATCTGACAAAAGAGGGGCGCCTGGGTGGCTCAGTCGTTAAGCGTCTGCCTTCAGCTCAGGTCATGATCCCAGGGTCCTGGGATCGAGCCCCGCATCGGGCTCCCTGCTCCGCGGGGAAGCCTGCTTCTCCCTCTCCCACTCCCCCTGCTTGTGTTCCCTCTCTCACTGTCTCTCTCTGTGTCAAATAAATAAATAAAGTCTTTGAAAAAAAAAATCTGACAAAAGATGTGGAAGACGTGTACAGTGAAATTATAGGGCAATGCTAAGAGAAAATTAAGGTAGACTTAAATGTAAGATATATCCTGTTTATGGATTGGAAGACTAAACATTATTAAAATGTTAATTCTCCCCAAATTGATCTATAGATTGATATAATTCCAATAAAAATCCCAGTAGACTGTTTTTTTGTAGGAAATTTCAAGCTGATTTTAAAATTCATTTGGAGATGTAAAGGACCTAGAATAGTAAAAATAAATTTGTAAAAGAGCAAAGTTGAAATAAACCTTGAGTGCCCTTCAAGGCTTATTATAAAGTTACAATGTGTCATTGAACTCAAGGAAGGCAAGTAGATCATGGAATGTAATAGAATCCAAAAATAGACCCACGTAAATATTACATATATAGTCAATTAATTTTTAAAATTTATTTCTTAATAGACTTTATTTTTTTTTAGAGAAGTTTTGGGTCTACATAAAAGTTCAGCAGAAACTACAGAGAGTTCTCATATATCCTCACACTACCTCCCCCACACCTAGTTTCCTCTATTATTATCTTGCATCAGTGTGATCAATTTGTTATAACTGACAAACCAATATTGATATATTATTATTAACTAAAGCTCATAGTTTACATTAGAGTTCACTCTTTTTGTTGTATATTCTATGGATTTTGACAAATGCAAAATATCATATATCCACAATTACAATGTTATAGAGAGTAGTTTAACTGCTCCAAAGATCCTTTGTGCTCAACCTATTCATCCCTCCCCACCTCCTCCTGAACCTCTAGCAACCACTGATCTCTTTACTAACTCCATAATTTTGCCTTTTCCAGAATGTCCTATAATTGGAACCATACAGTATGTAGCCTTTTCAGATTGTCTTCTTTCACTTAAATTTGCATTTAAATTTCCTCCGTGTCTTTTCCTGGCTTGATAGCTCATTTCTTTTCAGTCCTGCATAATATTGAATTGTGTGGATGTGCCATAGTTTATCCATTCATGTACTGAAGGACATTTTGGTTTCTTCCAGTTTTTAGAAATTATGAATAAAGCCACTATAAACATTTGTGTGCAGATTTTTCAACTTCTTTGAGTAAATAGCAAGGCATGTGGCTACTGGATCGTAAGGTAACAGTATGTATAGCTTTGTAAGAAATTGCCAAACTGTCTTCCAAAGTGACTGTACCATTTTTGCATTCCCACTAGCAATGAATGAATGATCCTGTTACTCCCAATCCATTGTTAGCATTTGGTGTTGTCAGTGTTTTGGATTTTCGCCATTCCAATAAGGTATGGTGGTATTTCATTGTTGTTTTAATCTGTAGTTCGCTAATGACATATGATGTTGAACATCTTTCATATGCTTTTTTGCTATCTGTATATCTTTTTTGGTGAGGTATATGGTCAGATCTTTTGCCCATTTTTAATTTGGTTTGTTTTCTTATTGCTGAGTTTTGAAAGTTGAGTTTTAAGAGTTCTTTGTATATTTTGAATACAAGTCATTTATCAGATATGTGTTTTCCAAAACTTTTCTCCCAGTCTGTGTCTTATCTTTTCATTTTCTTAACAGAATCTTTTGCAAAGGTAAAGTTTTAAATTTTTTTAAAGATTTTATTTATTTGTTGAGAGAGAGAGAGCGCACAAGCAGGAAGAGTGGCAGGCAGAGGGAGAAGCTGGTTCCCCACTGAGCAAGGAGTCAGATGTGGGACTTGATCCCAGGACCCTGGGATCATGACCTGAGCCAAAAGCAGATGCTTAACCGACTGAGCTGCCCAGGTGTCCCTAAAGTTTTAAATTTTAATGAAGTCTACAGTTCTTTTAGCTGAAATCCCCTATTATTACACAGGAGCCCTACTGATATGGTGGAAATGGGGGGTGGGAGGGGATGGAGAAGCATTCTATAATCCCATGATTATGTTCCAGTCTTTTAGTGAGCCTGTATCTCTGGGCTGTGACCTTCACAACTGCTTCTCAACTTTCCTTTTTCTCCTGAAGTGTGACAGGAAGGTGAGAAAGGCTGGAGTTGAGCATTTCCCTTCACTCACATCAACAGCTAGATGGGTTGCTGTTGAGTACATCACTTTCCCAGGTCAGTCAGGCTCTGGTAAAACCCCAGTTGTTTAGGCTCTGGTAGAATAGTTTCTCTTGAGAGCAGCACTTTGTTAAAGAGAGAGATAACTCTGGGCACATTTAAAAATGCTTTCTCCTCTCCTGTTGGAAGCATGAGGAGATTTTTCTCTGATCTTCACTGTGAGCACCTGGTGGGGCTCTTGGAGGTAAGACTCATGAAAGTGTGGGGATTCCCCTAAGACTGTGCCCCAAGAGTTTTTATCTCTCAAGCTAGTCCACAGTTCAGTCTTCAGAATTTGTTAATTATCCTTTAAGTGCTCCTACCAGGCTCCAGTTGGGGCTTTTGCTCCTTAAGCTCTATTTCGCTGTACCCACCTGTCACTCCAGTTTTCAGGAGAGTAATTTGCCCTTTGACCTCAAATCTCTGATCAAAAAAGAGTTATTGATTTTTAGTTAGTTCAGCTTTTTTTCCTTGTTGAGTAGACAGGAGTGATGACTTTAAAGCTCCTCCCATGTGGGACTGGAAACCAGAAGTTGTCCATTGATTTTTAACAAAGGTACAAAGGCAATTCAATGAAGAAAGAATTATCTTTTAACAAATGGTGATGGGATTATGGGATATCCATATTAAAAAAAAAAGAAGAATTTTTATCTATACTTTGTGATGTAGGAAATGTTGGGAGTTGGAGCTGACAGGAAAGAAAGGATTTTTGAGATGTCTTCGGTGCAAAAAGGTGGTTTTATTTTAATAGGGACAGGGACAGGACCTGTGGGCAGAAAGAGACGCACTGGGGTTGTGATGGGTGACTGATTATGTACTTTCATGTTGGGAGGTATTAGGGACAGCACAAGCCTCCAAGGTATTTTGGAAACAAAGTTTCCGGAATCCTGAGGGGGCTAGCTAGCTATTGTTAGGAAAAGGTCATTTATTATTGTTTAGAAAAACTCAGTCATGAGACTCTTCAGATGTATATCAGTGGGCCATATGCTTGGAGGATGATTGCCAATATGTATCTTGGAGGGTAAAGATAAAGGAAGTTTCCAAAGGAATTTTTATATGTTAACGTACACTTACAGGATCCTGGGGGTTGGGCTAAGATTGCCTCTTGCCCTTAGCAAAGTATTACATTGAGGCAGCTGAGTCTAGAGGAACACCACTCTGCCTGTTTCAAGGACTTGTCAATGGGCTGTAAGTAGTAAGGAAATTTAATTTTTCTTTTGCCTTTGTTTCCCACATCACTTTCACTATCTGCAAAAGTTAACTCAAAATGGATCATAGAACTGAATGTAAAACCTGAAACTATGAAACATCTAGAAAAAATTGAGGAGAAAAATCTTCATAAACTTCAGTTAGGCAAAGATTTTTTTTTTTTTTAAGATTTTATTTATTTTTTTGACAGAGAGAGAGACATAGCGAGAGCAGGAACACAAGCAGGGGGAGTGGGAGAGGGAGAAGCAGGCTTCCCGCAGAGCAGGGAGCCCGATGTGGGACTCAATCCCAGGACCCCGGGATCATGACCTGAGCCGAAGGCAGACGCCTAACGACTGAGCCACCCAGGCGCCCTAGGCAAAGATTTCTTATCTACAACATCAAAAGCAGGATCCATGAAATAATAATTGTTAAATTACACTCGACTAAAATTAAGAATCCCCGATCTGCTAAAGAGAATGAAAAGATAGGACATCCACAAGGAAAAAAATATTTGTAAATTAAATATCTGATAAAGGACTTGTATAATATATATGTATGTATCATGTATTATATATGTAATTATATATTTACATTTATATATTTCTATAGATATAGAAATATATATATAATGTATATTTATATTTTAATGTATTTACATTTATATATACATATATAAATATGTATTGTTTATATATGTAATTATTTATATATATATATAAACTCTATATTAAGATAACAAACAACCTAATTAACAAATAAGCAAAAGATTTGAATAGATGCTTCACCAAAGAAGATACACAGATGGCAAAAACACATGTGATAAGATACTCAACATTATTTATTATTAGGGAAATGAAAATACAAATTAAAACCACAATGAGGTACAACTACAGTCTTATTAGAATGACTAAAATTAAAAAGCCTGACCACATACCACGTGCAGGCAAGGATAAGGAGGACCTGTATCTTTCATACACTATTGGTAGGAATGTAAAACATGCATCCCCTTTGGAAAGTTTGGCAGTTTCTTAAAATGTGAAGCATATAAATACTATATGGCCTTGTCATTATTATCCTAGTATTCACCTAAGAGAAATGAAAGTGTATGTTTATAGGATGGCTTTTACTTGACTGTCCATAGCAACTTTGTAATAGCTTAAAATTGGAAACAACTCAAATGTCCATTAACAGGTGAATAGATAAGCTGTGGTGTACTCATAGGTTGGACAAATAGTCATCAGTAAGGAAGTAATGAACTACTAATACATGCAACAACATGGATGAATCTCAAAATAGTTACAATGAGCAGAAGAAGGCATAAAAGAGTGTATACTATAGGATGTCATTTATATAAAGTTGTGAAAAATATAACTTATGGTGACAGAAGGCAGATTAGTCGTTGCCTGGGGATGGAATGGCAGGGTGGAGCTGAGGAAACTTTTAGAGTGATTATATGCGTATATCCATTCTATCTATCTATCATCTATCTATCTATCTATCTATCTATCTATCTATCTATCTATCTATCTATCTATCAGCTATCTATCATCTATCTATCTATCTATCTATCTATCTATCTATCTATCATCTATCATCTATCTATCTATCTATCATCATCTATCATCTATCTATCATCTATCATCTATCATTTCTACATAATATATTTAAGCAAGTGTTCATATAATAAAGAATACATATATTTATTTATAGGTACACAGATATATATATAGCTTGATTATGTAGAAATCATGAAATTTTTACATTTAAATCAGTGCTGTTTATTAGATGTCAATTAGATGTCAATTAGACCCAAAGAAAGCTTTGAAAAAACAAAAGTAGCTAAGTGTGGGTGGGAAGCTATTCCCTAATTAGGGAAGAGTATCGTGAAGTCCCTGATACCAGAAACAACTGGGAATAAAGAGGATCACTGACCCTTTTAGTGAAAGGGACCCAGTGAGGTCATCTTATTCATCTCCCTGTCCCCACGAAGATACCAAGTGAAAACTTTCCAAAGAAAGGATTCTGTCCTACTTTTAAGATGTTTTATTTTAAAAATTTAGTTTTGATCATCTTTGTGTAATGCCACTTGGTATTCAACCATACAGCAAAATCCTTCTGTCACAGATCTCACTTTGTATGGGACACAGATGAGATAATGGAGTTATGAACTATGTGTGATAAAGAATGGCACTGATGGGTGCTGTAAGGCTGAGCGGAGGGTGGGCTAGTAGTTTGCAGAAGGGCTCATGGAAAAATAATATATCCTGTGTAAATTTGTGTCCCATCTTCAAAAGAGAGATTTCAGAACCTCTAGTCATTAACATTACTATCTAAAAACTCTTTCTAATTGGGAGAAGTTTTCCTGTCTAATATGAATCCCTTCATTATTGTTAATATTATTTATTTCCAGAAGAGACAAAATAGTATATGTTATGACATATCAACCTGCCTACATTGGAGGCACAAAAAATTCATTTGTACATTGAAACTTCTACATAGTCTCTACTTTCAAGTTGATGTAATTGTAGGTTTAGATGCAGTTGTAGAAGCAAAACTCCCATGTACTCTTTTTTTTTTTTATTCTTATGTTAATCCCCATACAATACATCATTAGTTTAAATGAAGTGTTCCATGATTCATTGTTTGTGCATAACACCCAGTGCTCCATGCAGAATGTGCCCTCCTCAATACCCA